>NC_090271.1:100150277-100455555 GCF_040414725.1 Anabrus simplex | reverse complement strand
ATCCTCTGCAGCTCCGCCAACAGCTGTCATAAATAGCCTAGGCGTCACTGAAGAGGCGTACTAGTGAAATAAGGAGTGAGGTAGTTTCTCGTTGCTTTCCTCACCGAGCCAGCCGTTGCTATTACATATCAATCTGCCAAGCCTACTGAAATGCATGCACCAACTGACCCTACGAGCGATATTTTCACACCATTCATAACAGGGACTGGCTCATTAAGCAATGGTATTACTAGCATCTCTCATGCCTCAGTCACTTTCATATTGTCAAAGCCAAGGATGAGACTGAGACAGATCTATGAAAGTAACAACATTGATATAGCCCATACCAGAAGACATAGTGCACTGTAAACACTACCTCTTGCCAACAAAGGCAAAAATCCGAGATAATAAAACATAAACAAAATTACTTGGCATTATCGGCACAAAACATGTGAATAATACTCGGAGGACGGCTAAAACTATTATTACATGATCACAAATACGCTTGTATGCAATTCTTTCGGCAAATATGCCTTAACTAGCTGATGTATCCGTGCTCGCTACGGAATTCTAAATTGTATACAGAACTCTAGGTTAGGTAGTATACATGTTGTGAGAAAGATTGTATTAAATTGCATAGCACTTAACATTACCCTAGAAAAGCGACGGGGAAGTCACAAAACGTCTTTCTTTTTTTGTGCTTTACGCCGCACCGACACAGATATGTCTTATGGCGACGATGGGATAGGAAAGGCCTAGGAAGTGGAAGGAAGCGGCCGTGGCCTTAATGATGGTACAGCCCCGGCATTTGCCTGGTGTGAAAATGGGAAACCACGGAAAACCATCTTCAGGGCTGCCGACAGTGGGGCTCGAACCCACTATCTCCCGATTACTGGATACTGGCCGCACGTAAGCGACTGCAGCTATCGAGATCGGTGACATCTTTCCTCATATGAAGAATGGGTTAGGGAATTTTCTTTGTAATGGTAGGCCGCCTTGCTTACATCAGTCACAAACAGGTTGGGGAGTTTTCATTATAATGGCAGATACTCTTCATCTACCTTTTCAGATCCTCAGAAAGACTGCCTTAGTAGTTTTCCCAAATTAAATGAACATAGGTCATTACAATGACGTCAGTAGGAATTGCGCGTTTAAAAGCAATGCTTTCATACAACATACTCGATCAAATGAAAAACCACACATTTTCTCACTCTTAACGAACAGTACTACGCTGCCGATATAGCAGTCCAATGTTCCAGAGCTGGAATGACCAAGCCGCAGACAGCCGTGATCCGTGTGAACACACTTCGTCTTATTTTGGGCCGGCTGGGGGTGTCGAATAGTGGAGACTCCCAGGGCAAAAAACTATGCCCTGTTACTAATGTGTTTTCTAGGATTACCCAATGAGTCGGAAAATCGCAGTTCACTACACTGGCGGAGGAAAAATCTATCTGACTTGGAGGCAAATTTTTCCTCCAAGCCAGAGGAAAAACCCCGTCTCCACTGCTAATTTGGAATAAAATGAATGTAGAATTTAATAAAAGTGGGAGAAGCTTTTCTTAAGAAATGGCTCTTTCCAGGTTTGAATTTTGAGTTATTTAGTCAGTTGTGATGCTATAATTTGGAATAGGCCTAAATTGTCATTCTAGACCAGGTCATAATACTACTACTACTACTACTACTACTACTAAGTGAGTCTCTGCCTTATGTGTGCACACTGCTCATTCAATATACCTAGTCAGAGTAGGGATTGAATAGCTGGAATACTATGATGAACCAGTCTGTTACGTACCAGCAGTATAAGAAAATGTATGAACCAGAGGAATGTCATGCTAAAGAAGAAAGTTTTCTAACTCCCCAGCTATTTCCCGCCAATATTCAGTCAGGCTGTTTTACTCGGTACGCACCAGTAATCCCATCTATCTGAGTTGAGCGGCAGCATAAGAGACAAAGAACATCACAACAAACAATGGTCTATGCAATGTTATTGTTGATCAATGGTATGCGCTTTCAATATTGTAGGCCTTCACATTTAGTTTTCTTCTAACTCTGAAATACCACTATTATCATAGTCGGTTCGGTAAAACTGAATAAAATATAAATGGTCGGAAATTGTATTCACTGTAACTTTTGTTATGTAGAACTTTTCGATAGGTCCAAGACATTGGTATTTAAAAATTAAATGTTAGGTGCCTTCCCCTAAACTACAATTTCATCCAGGGTGAATAAAATTGTTTATAACTTACACCATAGTTTCTTATTCCTCGACTCTATATACTGACTTTCATTCAATTCTGTTAACCAGTTTTCTTGTTGCTCGGCGTTGATATGGACTTGGCAAAAAAATACAGTTTCATGAATATCTGTGTTATCAAAGCCGGTACGATAACAATATGTGACATAAATGATCGGAAATCTAATTCTATATAACATTCGTTATGTAGTATGTATCGATAGGACCACTAATCATATAAATATTTGAGAATGAAATTTTATGCCTTCCCCTAAACTACCATGACACTCAGCGCGAGTAAAATGATTTATAGCCTAGATTGTAGCTGCTCATCTCCCAACTTCACATACCGATTTTCATAAAATTACCTTCAGCCGTTTTCTCGTGATGCGTGTACATACATACATACATACATACATACAGGCAGACAGACAGACAGACAGAAATTGCGGAAAAGTAAAAAGTGCATTTCCTTGTTACTATTGACAGATACAGAAATACCTTTATTTTCAAATTCTGAGCAATGTACAGACAAAACTCTTATTTTATATATATAGATGATGAAATATTCATTTATCTGACCAATAAACTGCTTTTGCTGGCGACACCTAGCGTTTATCTTGTGTTACGGGCAAGAACAAATCACTCTCATACTTGGCTTTGACATGTGAAAGTAACTGAGGTATGGGCGATGCTAGTAATATCATTCATTTTAATGCCGTCAGTCCCTGTTATCAATGGTATTAAAGTGTCACTCACAGGGTCGGCTGTTGCATGCATTTCATCAGGCTTGGCAGACTGATATGTAATAGTAACTTTTGGCTCGAAGAAACGGGAAACTACCTCACTCTTCACATCCCTTGTAAGCTTCTTCACCAACACCTAGGCTATGACAACTGATGACCCAGCTGTTGAGCATCCAACCAGCCTCGAGCTGAGTACTGAACAACATACATACATACATACATACATACATACATACATATATACATACATACATACATACATACATACATACATACATACATACATACATACATACATACATACATACATACATATCCAATAAAAACAGTGTCACAGAGCA
The DNA here is from genome assembly GCF_040414725.1 of Anabrus simplex. NCBI lineage: Eukaryota > Metazoa > Arthropoda > Insecta > Orthoptera > Tettigoniidae > Anabrus > Anabrus simplex. The sequence goes on along the minus strand of NC_090271.1, from coordinate 100,452,256 downwards.
AATGGCTCCGCGGTTTGGGTCACGTGGCTGTTAGCTTGCATTCGGGAGATAGTGGGTTCGAACCGCACTGTCGGCAGCCCTGAAAATGGTTTTCCGTGGTTACCCATTCTCACCTCCAGGCAAATGCCGGAACAGTTTCTAGTTATTGGCCACGACCGATCCCTTATTCGTCCTTCACTCTACCGCAAATCACCAGGCCAGAGAGAGTGCTTTTCCATATAATAATAATAATAATAATAATAATAATAATAATAATGGTTTACGTCCCACTAACTACTTTTACGGTTTTCTGACACGCCTACAGTTGCCGGAATTTTGTCCCGCGGGGACCTTCAATAAAGCTGGAGCTGTACCTTCAATAAGGCCACAGCCGCTACCTTGCCCATCCTAGTCCTTTCCCATCTTTGCATTACCGAAAAAAACCTGCGATGTGTTAGTGCGACGTTTAACCATTAGCAAAAAAAATAAAATTACTTGCCGGAAAATCTACCGGCACGGGGCTAACTTATTTGAGTACCTTAAATACAATACCGCCGGACTGAGGCAGGATTGAACCTGCCAACTTGGGTTCAGAAAACCAGCAGAGATTGGACAAACTTAATATCAGTGATGATTTAGGTTGCAGTAGTTTATTACGAGTCGTATGTTACCAACCGGTCACATTCATTTAATTATATTTTCATTATGTCTTTAGTCTGTATCTCCATGATACTCGTTCATTGTCCCTCCTAGAAATACCAGTCCACCAAACAACCACATACCATCGATCATTTACTGTCACCGCCTCGGTATGGTGGAATGCTCTCCCCAAAGACATCAAGCATGCTGCATCAAAAAGTACTGTATATTTAAAACCTCTTACCAGCAGTTCCTCGTTAAGTGGAACGAGTGATTGTGTGTGAAAATGATGTTATGAAATTATTGTACAGTTGAAAAAAATATTAGGTTAATACAATAACTCTAAGTTTAGTTCTCCGGTAATAATGAAGTAGTTGAAATCTGTTACTTTCATCCTATACCTAGATTGATTAAGCTCCTTTTCTCATTTATTGTGGTTCTTCTTTAATTTTATTTAACAATGTATATCAATAATTTAATTGAATTAAAAATATCAGTACCTACCAATTAGAAGTAAACATAGTTAGCAGTAATTACAGTAGTTAATTTTGATCTAGTACTGAAAGAATTAGTTAAAATTTATTTAATACTTTTATTAGTGGTATTTTTACTTCTGCATTTCTTAGAGTTATTGAAGTTAATATTTTTCAAATCTGTATTGTGTAGGCAGTTCCTTTTTTGTGTATATGTATATTCATACTTTTATCTTAACTATTAGTATTATTTTTATTTCTTAGCATGTTAGGTTTCAGTCAGTTTTATAGTACAGTCGAAGCTGGATATAACGACTCCAAAGGGAACGCCAATTAAGGTCGTTATAAACGATAATCGCACGAACCGATTTTATTTTTGGTTGCTAAAATTGTCATGTCTGTTAAGTTTAGGCTGCAGACTTACATGGTTAATTAACGACATAAAGTTGAAGCTTCAAAAAACAAGTGAAATGAGTGAAATGGAATGGGTCTGAGAGGAATATTTCTTCTCATACTTAGGCCTACACAGTACGTGCAACAATAATATGTCAGCAGAATATAAAATAATAAGTCAGCAGAGAAGTCGCACACGGTCTAGGCTAATAAATGAGATATTTTCTCTATCCTTCCAAATTGTAGAAATCGTTGAGTGTGATACATCCAATTCCTTGGCGACGTTCATGTTTGTTTCTCCATTTTGTAATCGCCATATTATTTGTGACTTTTCTTCTTTTGCGACGTCTTCAGAGCGATGGTTGCTCTGACTATTTAACAGACGGACTGATTTGAAATCTACAATCTACTGAAAACAAGAGTTTGAAAATAAGCTTTGCATTGTTGTCAGCAATCCCCAAACGCGTAACAAACAAAAATCAACATTGGACGTTATAGTCGATACATTTGTCCTAAAATGTGATTTAAAAAATACGCCGTTTAATACGATATGTCGTAATAAGCGATGTCTCAATAAACAGCTTCCATCGTATTAAGAAGTAATAATATGTATGTGGTTAAGTGTAAGAGAGGGCCAGGAGCCCTAACTTCGCCATGGATAATAAAGTCTGTTATCTATCTATCTATCTATCTATCTATCTATCTATCTATCTATCTATGTATCTAATCTATCTATCTATGTATCTAATCTATCTATCTATCTAATCTAGTATATCTATCTATCTATCTGTATATATATCTATCTATCTATCTGTATATCTATCTATCTATCTATCCATCTAGCTATCTATCTATCTATCTACCTATATAATTATACAGTATATATAAACTGGCTTGATTGAGTGTTGCACGAAACCCTAACTTCAGTTCTACGTAATTATGCAGCCTACACTACACATACTCTAAAATTACGAGTAAAATTAAATTCGGCTCTATGTCTATCCTTTAGTCTCGTTTCCTGATGCGGGATCGGGGATTAAATGAAATTCGTCTAAATGACAGAAATCGCCGTCTTTAACTCTGCATTTTATAGTAGGAGATTGCAATTCATCATCTTGTGCAGTGGTGCCAGCGCAGATTTAAATTGGATAACTTTTTATTAGTAATGCTCTATATACGAGCTTATACAGTGAGCTCGCAGTTACGATCAGCGGTACTCTACAAGGACAGAGAAGTGACGTCTCGGACGAATTGTCTGTTTTCAGTTCGACTTTGCTGTGTAAAGATTAACGTCATATTCATAAATGTTATGAATCTCTTTCCAGGGCATGTTACTTTTATACTGTATTATCCAACAGTTGGCTTCTAAATATATTGTACCAAAAGTGTATAGTCATTAATTATTTAATTAATTAATTCATTCATTAATTAATTCATTCATTCATTCGTCAATTCATTGGTAATCGGCACATAGATGCACTCGGTAGACAATAGTTATAAACCGCTCTGAGTGAATGCCTATGATATGATGAAAATCATTAATTCATTTATATTCCGACTCATTGGCTGAATGGTCAGCGTTGAGGCCTTCGGTTCAGAGGGTCCTGGGTTCGATTCCAGGCCGGGTCGGGGATTTTAATCGCGTTTGATTAATTCTTCTGACCCGGGAACTTTCCTCTTGATATTCAGAGAACACACTACACTACTAACCACCTCAGAAACACGCAATAGTGATTACATCTCTCCATATAAGGTTTGGCGCCAGGAAGGGCATCCGGCCGTAAAACAGGGCCACATCCACATGTGCGACACAGTTCGCACCCGCGACCCCACAGATGTGGGAAGAGCGGTAGAAGAAGAAGATTCATTCATTTATAATCGTTACATTGATGCAATCGGAAGACAATAAGTAGTTATAAACGTCTCTGAGCAAATGCCTATGACATGATGATCATTCATGGCTCCATCTTATTTCTGCAGCCGCTGAGTTCTGTTCTGACCGGTTCCTCCTACATCATCATTGTGGTGATCAAGTTAGTAAAATATGGATCTTCATCGTCCTCTTCCCTTGTCACTACTACTAATTTACTACTCCTACTACTACTACTACTACTACTACTACTACTACCGGGCAAGTTGGCCGTGCGGTTAGGAGCGCGCAGCTGTGAGCTCGCATCCGGAAGATAGTGGGTTCGAACCCCACTGACGGCAGCCCTGAAGATGGTGGTTTTCCGTGGTTTCCCATTTTCACACCAGACCAATGCTGAGGCTGTACCTTAACTAAGGCAACGGCCGCTTCCTTCCCATTCCTTGGTCTTTCCTGTCCCATCGTCGCCATAAGACCTAACTGTGTCGGTGCGACGTAAAGCAACTAGCAAAAAACTACTACTACTACTACTACTCCAAAATGATATAACAGGTACTGGGATCAGAAGCTGAAGCTGTGTTACTTCTTTTTGTAAGATGAGAGTGTTTCGTGTTTCTTCTTTCACGAGTGTTCGTTATTACTTTTTTCTTGCCCAGTTATCGGAAGTGAGTACCAGATTATCCCTTGAGGGCAGAGGCGGCCGGAGATACGCCAGACCCCACTATTCCACTTAAATACCGTAGCCTTCCACTTCTCCGAGAGTCTTGATGACCTTGCGGAGATGGCTTTGCTTGTCTAGATACGTAATTTTTTTTTTCAAAACTTGAAGCTTCATCTTTAGTACAGCGGAGGAAAATATTCCCTCTCCTCCCGTTGATTCAAACTTGAAGGACTGTTCTAGTCCACACAATCCCGCACGGTTAGCTACGCTGGTTTTACGATCAATGCTGATCACCTCCTTGCTCAAGTGCCGTTATGCCCAACCCACTCACTAACCACGCCAAATTTCAGGGGACGATCCCTTTCGGTGTGGCAAGAAGATCTGGCCTCGAGCCAAATTGTTGTCCGCAAGACTAGAACAAGTAGACTCTGCTTTTCAAGGCATAATTTAGAATAATTTTCGACTAAAACTGTGACTTCCATTTTCCATTATCTGAGAACTACATTTTAACGTCTTTTGAAAACCAGAAAAAATGCGATGTGCAACTGCGAAATCGATTATTATTATTATTATTATTATTATTATTATTATTATTATTATTATTATTATTATTATTATTATTATTTTATTCGTTACGGTCATCTATGGACCACATTTACACAATCCACCAGATCTTCTACCTCCCAAACTTAGTCCCTTTTCTTTGCTCTCCTTCCAGATGTTCTTTGACTTTGTCGCTCTTCAACCGAGATGTTGCGTGACTTGTCGAGTTTCTCCGGTGCATCCGTCATTCAGGCAATTTTCTTCCTAAATGTTGTTCTTTCCTGTATATCTCCCTCCTGAATCCCCACTTCTTCCAAGTCTTTGTGAACCTCTTATGCCATAGAGGTTGTGCCTTCCATTTTTTCTTGCTGACTATAAGAATTCTCTGTGCCAGTCTCTTTAGATTCATCCTAATTATTTTCAAATTAAATATTTATTTATGCTTTCATCTTCTCTTTCTGGAAACTTCAATCAAGGAGTTGGTGTACCCCTGGACTACCTGCAAATGCTGTTGGCTGTTAAGCTCAGATACCCACACTTTACCCAAGCAGCTGGGTAATGTTTTTGGGGTTATACCAATGTCGTAAATGTTGAAGGATATAAGACAATTTAATTGTAAGTTATAGTAGAGCACCAATATAGAACAAAATGTGCCATGAATTCCGTCAACAGTGTCCCTGATTTATGAACATATAGCATATATTTACTTTTCATTATTGCGATTATCATCGATATTTCTTTCCTTCTTCTGTGTTATGCTTTATCCTCTATCAGTTGATTATACAATAGGCGTACTTTAAATGCACTTTTGGCATAAATATGTCTTATGGCTGGAGGTCGTCAGGAAATTTCTTTCTTTTTTTATCTGTTTACCCTCCAGGGTTGGGTTTTCTCTCGGACTCAGCGAGAGATGTCACCTCTACCGTCTCAAGGGCATTGTCCTGGAGCGTGGGACATTGGTTCGTGAGATACAACTGGGTAGAATGACCAGTACCTCGCCCAGGCGGTCTCACGTGCTATGTTGAACAGGGGCCTTATGGGGGGATGGGATGTTTGGAAGGGATACACAAGGAAAGGGGAAGGAATCGGCCGTGGCCTTAAGTTACCATCCCGGCATTTGCCTGGAGGAGAGGTGGGAAACCACGGAAAACCGCTTCCAGGATGGCTGAGGTGGGAATCGAACCCACCTCTACTCATTTGACCTCCCGAATTTCGTGGCAGAGCCGGGAATCGAACCCGGGCCTCCGGGAGTGGCAGCTAATCACACTAACCACTACACCACAGACGCGGACGATTTTATTTTCCCAAAGGCAAATTTTACACCATCGTTGTCAGAGGACATTGCGTATTTACCACAATTAACTAAAATTCGATGCTTTTCTTTAACACGTTCAAAACGCTACAAATGCTAAATGTAAGCAAAATCAAAATACTAAATATCTTATTTCAAAATGCTAAAATTCTCCACCCCATGGCTTTGTTGTGGTTAGTGGTATAATGTGTTCATGAAGATGAGTATTGAGACAAACACAAACTTTTAGTTCCCGAGCTAGAAGAATTAACCAACGTGGTTAAAATCTCCAGTGTGGCCGGGAATCGAATCCGAGGCGCTCTGAACGGAAGGCCACTACGCGTACTTTCATCCAAGGAGCTGGAACGTTCAGTTCCTGTCTGAATCTCTAGTAAAATTGGATATAAATTAATAACTGGACTCGTAATTGGAGGGCATGTAGTCACGTATCCTGTCAAAGGAAGACTGGAGTTAGCACCAGCCTTTTGCTGAGTCTCTCAAGTTTCAGGAATGCTATTTCAGCATCCGTGGTAACGTTCTCCCGGTCATTTAACACCAGCCCTCTTCCAGTCTGAGAGCTCTCGGGCGGAAGTGGTAAACATGCGTTTGGTTTACCGTTGTAGGACGTGAGTTTATCGAGAAACTTAGAAACGAGATTTCCACTTCTATATATGCATATGGCTCTATCAATACATTAATGCCCTCGTTACGAACTCGGTGTTTATAAAAGCAACTTCCTAGAATTTACATTTCGTGGAGATATCCAGAATCAGTCTTCCTTTCTGAGATCTATAGTTTACAGTACAGTATATCTTCGGGTACGGGCTAGAACATATTCTTACTTTTCAATCGTCTGTCTGTCTCATCCATGCATTTGGCAGTATGAAAGTGACTGAGGTATGAGCGATGCTAGTACCCGTATGCCATTCCTTATGCAGCCTGTCCCTATTATGACTACTGTGGAAATTCGATCTTAGGGTCGGTTTGTGTGTGCATTTTAGTGGGTCTCCCAGACTGATACGCAAGAGCAACTTCTGACTCGGTGAGGAAGGCAACGAGAAAATACTTCATTTCTCATTTCCTCTGAACGCCTCTGCAGTAACACTTAGGCCATCTATGATAGCTGTTGAGAATCCAACCAGTCTTCGGGCTGAGTGCTCAAATTACGTACGTATGTACGTACGTACGTACGTACATACACACATACATACAACTTCTTGTGTGTAAATTGCATTAACGCTTTTCTTGCGGTCAAAATACTTTTTACTTGTTGTTTCATCAATTTTGTGACGCTGTATTTTCTTAAATATCTTAAGATTTATTTCGTAGCCAGTATCAATGTCAGCATTGATCTGCATACAGGACTGTCGCCCAGGTGGGAGATTCCCCATCAGCTGTTAACCTGGTCTTTTCTAAAATGATTTCAAAGAAAAGGGCCGATGACCTTTATGTTAGGCCCCTGTAAACGGCAATCGGCATCATCATCGATTTCAAAAAACTTGGAAATTTATTGAATATTTCCTTTGATATTTTTTTTTATTTTTATTTTTTTACAACTTGCTTTACGTCGCACCAACACATATAGGTCTTACGGCGACGATGGGACAGGAAAGAGCTAGGAGTAGGAAGGAAGCGGCCGGGGCCTTAATTACTTGCCCGGTGTGAAAATGAGAAACCACGTAAAACCATCTTCAGGGCTGCCAGCAGTGGGGCTCGAACCCACTATCTCACGAATACTGGATACTGGCCGCACTTAAGCGACTGCAGCTATCGAGCTCTCACCAATATTATTTGATTAATTCGATTTGTTCTGGGTGATTTCCGACAAAAGACTAGTGTAACGAAAATGTTGCAAACTTTCGGCTGGGAAGACTTGAGAGTAAGGAGACGAGCTGCTAGACTAAGGAGTGTGTTCCGATCTGTCAGTGGAGAGATGGCGTGGAATGACATTATTATACGAATAAGCTTCAGTAGAGCTTTAGAAGGTAGGAAAGATCATAATATGAAGATAAAATTGGAATTCGAGAGGACAAATTGGTGGCAAATATTAATTTATAGGAAGAGAAATTAGGGATTGGAATAATTTATTACCGAGCTATACTTTAACTGGCATCTTACCAGAGACCTTTACATCCTTTCTAAACCCCTAAATACCCTCATAACTAAATGAAGAGATATGTAGCCTTTATTTCCGATCTCGTTAATATGATTGCCCCACTGAAGGAATGACAGGAAAATGTCATAAAATATCGTCACTATTCTGTGAATTTTAATAAAACAATGTAGTATTTAATCCGCCTTTGTGGTGCAGTGGTTAGTGTGATTATCTGCCATCACCAGAGACCTGGGCTCGATTCCTGGCTCTGCCACAAAATTTGAAAAGTGATACGAGGGCTGGAACGGGGTCCACTCAGCCTCAGGAGGTCAACTGGGTAGAAGTGGGTTTTCCCACCTCAGCCATCCTGGAAGTGGTTTTCCGTGGTTTCCCACTTCTCCAGGCAAATGCCGGGATGGAACCTAACTTAAGGCCATGGCCACTTCCTTTCCTCTTCCTTGTCTATCCCTTCCAATCTTCCCATCCCCCACTACGGTCCCTGTTCAGCATAGGAGGTGAGGCCGCCTGAGCGAAGTACTGGCCATTCTCTCCAGTTGTATCCGCCTACTCAATGTCTCATGTTCCAGGACACTGCCCTTGAGGCGGTAGAGGTGAGATCCCTCGCTGAGTCCGAGGGAAAAACCAACCCTGCAGGGTAAGCAGATTAAGAAAGAAAGAATACAGTATAGTATTTAAGTGAATTGTCTACACAGTGTGGGTCGTGAAGCTGAAAGCTTACATTTGGACGTTAGTGAGTTCCAATACCGCCTACACCAGCCATGAAAATGGTTTTTCGTGGCTCCGTATTATCTTTTTTTTTTTGCTTTACGTCGCACCGACACAGATATGTCTTATGGCGACGATGGGATAGTAAAGGCCTAGGAATGGGAAGGAAGTGGCCGTGGCCTTAATTAAGGTACAGCCCCAGCATTTTCCTGGTGTGAAAATGGGAAACCACGGAAAACCATTTTCAGGGCTGCCGACCGTGGGGTTCGAACCCACTATCTCCCGATTACTGGATACTGGCCGCACTTAAACGACTGCAGCTATCGAGCTCGGTCCGTATTATCACGCCAGGCAAATGTCGGAACAGTGCCTTAATTAAGGCCCCACGGCTTCCTTTCTAATCCTCATCCTTTCACATCCCCCACTTCGACGTAAACCTGTATGATGTTAGTGGGACGATAGCTCCTCTTAATGCGGTTATAATCTTAGGCGTAAGAGCCTTCGGGACGCGAACCGCAATCTCCCAGTCTCTAGGCAAGTGCGATAACCAATACCTCTCCGACGGTCTACACACGAAAAAATCACATTTAGCTCCTTGATATATTGATTAAGTTATTATTCATATTGACAGTTATACATTGTTACGGAGTTACAGCCTTGTTGCCAGTTTAGATGTTTTTAAATATCTGCCATAATTACGAGTTTTGACCCTCATTTAAATATAATTGGAACTTAATCCATATTTAGTCATTCCGTTATTATTAATTCAGGTATAGACTCAGCATTTAATTCTATCCTCGATGAGATGTTACTATATTATTTCAGGTAAGTGATTTTATGAATAATTAAAGGCATAAAAGACCGAGTTTATTGATTACTACTACGGCCTGCCATCTTTTCCACAGGATTTTTTTTTTTTTTTTTTTGTAGGGTGAGTGAATTCCGGGGCCATATCCCGAAATTTTCAAATATCGAACCGGCGACCTTCCCAGTGAACTTGCTTTCCTTTCCCGAGTCCACTTCACTCTCACTCCATGACGCAGTGTTTTAGCTGTCAGTGACTGGAGAGTGTCGGATGTTCTGATCAGCATTCTAAATGCATCCCTGTTGAATATATCTTAGGGATCATTTTTTTTTTTTAATTCTGGGTCCTTTAAAATTCTCGGCTAAGCAGCCACTTTTATATGAATCCATTATTTTAAAATATACCGTCAGATTATGGAATTGTTCCTGAAAGTGCATTTTATCTTTACATGATCTTTGTAGTATTAGATGCGTAATATTCAAATACCTGCTCTATTCTAAATCATAGTATAGTATCTTCAGGCAGATTTCAGATTACTAAGAATACAGACCGCAGAGCAGAGTGGCTCAGATGGTTGAGCGCTGAATTTCTTATCTCAAGGTAGACCTGAAATGGTGAAGTGTAGTGGGAAGGCACCGAGCTCGATAGCTGCAGTCGCTTTAAGTGCGGACAGTATCCAGTAATCGGGAGATAGTGGATTCGAGCCCCACTGTCGACAGTCCTGAAGATACTTTTCCGTGGTTTCCCATTTTCACACCAGGCAAATGCCGGGACTGTACCTTAATTAAGGCCACGGCCGCTTCCTTCCACTTCCTAGACCTTTCCTATCCCATCGTCGCCATAAGACATATCTGTGTCGGTGCGACATTAAGCAAAATAGCAAAAAAATGTGGGAAGGCAGGGATGAAATGGCTTTATAGAGTAATAAGATTATCATGGAGTGTTGGTAAGGTACCTTCAGATTGGACAAAAGCACTAATAGCACCTATCTACAAGCAAGGAAACAGGAAGGATTGCAACAACTATCGAGGTACGGTATCCCATTGATTAGTGTACCAGGCAAAGTATTCACTGGCATTTTGGAAGGAAGGGTGCGATCAGTCGTTGAGAGGAAGTTGGATGAAAACCAGTGTGGTTTAAGACCACAGAGAGGCTGTCGGGATCAGATTTTCAGTATGCGCCAGGTAATACCTATAGAAACATGCTGCGAGAGGAATAGACAGTTATATTTCGTAGATCTGGAGAAAGCATATGACAGGGTACCCGGGAAAAAGATGTTCGCCATACTGGGGGACTATGGAATTAAGGATAGATTACTGAAATCAATCGAAGCCATTTATGTTGACAATTGGGCTGCAGAGAGAATTGATGGTAGAATGAGTTCTTGGTTCATGGTACTTACAGGGGTTAGACAAGGCTGTAATCTTTCACCTTTGCTGTTCGTAGTTTACATGGATCATCTGCTGAAAGGTATAAAATGGCAGGGAGGGATTCATTTAGGTGGAAATGTAGTAAGCAGTCTGGCCTATGCTGACGACTTGGTCTTAATGGCAGATTGTGCCGAAAGTCTCCAGTCTAATATCTTGGAACTTGAAAATAGGTGCAATGAGTATGGTATGAAAATTAGCCTCTCGAAGATTAAATTGATGTCAGTAGGTAAGAAATTCAACAGAATTGAATGTCAGATTTGTGATACAAAGCTGGAACAGGTAGAACGTTTTACGTATTTGGGTTGTGTGTTCTCCCAGAATGGCAATATAGCAAGTGAGATTGAATCAAGGTGTAGTAAAGCTAATGCAGTAAGCTCGCAGTTGCGAACTACAGTATTCTGTAAGAAGGAAGTCAGCTCCCGGACGAAACTATCTTTACATCGGTCTGTTTTCAGACCAACTTTGCTTTACGGGAGCGAAAGCTGGGTTGACTCAGGATATCTTATACATAATTTAGAATTAACAGACATGAAAGTAGCGAGAATGATTGCTGGTACAAACAAGTGGGAAAAATGGCAGCAGGGTACTCGGAACGAGGAGATAAAGACTCGATGGATGAAGCTGTACGCACAAACCGGCTTCGGTGGTGGGGTCATGTGAGACGAATGGAGGATGATAGGTTACCTCGAAGAATAATGGACTCTGTCATGGAGGGTAAGAAGAGTAGAGGGAGACCGAGGTGGCGATGGTTAGACTCAGTTTCTAACGATATAAAGATAAGAGGTATAGAACTAAATGAGGCCACAACACTAGTTGCAAATAGAGGATTGTGGCGACGTTTAGTAAATTCACAGAGGCTTGCAGACTGAACGCTGGAAGGCATAATGGTCTATAATGATAATGTATGCATGTAATGTAGGTAGTGGGTTGGATACCGGCTCAGTCCGGTAATATTTGAAGGTGTATAAATTCGTCAGTCTCTTGTAGGTAGATTTTCTGGGACATAAATGATTCCTGCGGGACAAACTTTCCACTATCTCTACCTCTCCGAAAGCAGTAAAAGTAACAACACAATAGAATAGGTAGCTTTAGATATAAGAGTAAACAAAATGAAAAGGATATTTCATATGACAAAAAAATATATATGCAATAAGAAATCTCTATCCTGGAACTTGAAATTAAGACATCATCAAACAGTGGCCCGACCAGAAATTTTATATGCAGTAGAAACTCTTAAACTTACAAGAATTGGGGATCTTGAAAAATTAGAAAAAGTTGAAAGAAGAATTTTGAGAAAAATACTGGAACCTATAAGAAAACAGAGAGTTATATTTAAAAGTTGAAAAACTGACAACTGTAATGAGGAAAAGAAGACTCCAGTTTTTTGGACACAGTTATAGAATGAATAACAATAGACTAACTAAACAAATCTTCAACTTATTGAACAGTTACAAATCCAAGCCAACGTGATTCATTGAAATTGAAAAGGATATGAAAAACGTTTGAATTAAAATAGATGCCATAGAAAACAGAAGTAACACGAAAGGTAGGAGAGAAAGAAATTAACAACTGGAAGAAAATGGACTCAAGAGGAAAGGGAACAACATTATCAGAAAATTAAGGAAGTTTGGAAACGAAGAAAGTTACATGCAAGGAAAAGTAACCAAAGTTGATTTATCGTACCCTCAAAAGGGTTATTCGAATAAGAAAAAGACTTATACTTATTCTAGCACTTTTACCACAGCTGTGGGTTTGAGCATGCGAACTGTGTCGCACATGTTGATTTGGCCCTGTTTTACGACCGGATGCCTTTCCTGACGCCAACCCTATATAGAGGGATGTAATCACTATTGCGTGTGTCTGTGGTGTTTGGTAGTGTAGTGTGTTATCTGAATATGAAAATGAAAGTGTTGGGGCAAACACAAACACCCAGTCCCTGAGCCAGAAGAATTAATCGGACGCGATTAAAATTCCCGACCCAACCGTGAATTGAACCCGGGACCCTCTGAACCGAATGCCTCAATGCTGACCATTCAGCCAGTGAGTCGGACATTATTATTATTATTATTATTATTATTATTATTATTATTATTATTATTATTATTATTATTATTAAATTTACAGGACACACGAAGCCTAAGCTCCACACATAAATAAATTACAACATTTTAACACTTTATATCAGTAAGCAGGAATTTTATATAATCTTATTAAGACTGCCAGAAAAATGACTTCTTTACTATTAGACTACTATTAAGAGGAGACCGTAGCAATTATCTTCCCATGAATCTTATCTGGAACTAAACGAGCCTTTCAAATACGGACCATAAAATTACTGTAATGATCAATACCATAAACGGGGAAGATGATATCCATTGCACTTTCATTGCACGTAGGAGAGCGACACAGTGACCTGTAAACAATGGTCGACGGGGATGTCACGACTTCGTTGTTCTCCTGACATATTTATAACGATCAAAGTAGGCGAATATTTGATGCCCAATCATACGTGATAAACAAATCAATCATGTGAGGGTCAGGAAGTTCTTGAATGGTTCTTCACTTGACGGGGGACTCCCTAGTAGTGATGGGATAATCGAATACTTTTAAAATTCGAATAACCTCCATCCGATTATTTAGATAATGGAATAAATAATCGAATAAAATAATCGAATGTTAGCGAATAGATGAACTCATGAAACATATAAATAGGCCCTTTCCCAAACGTGTCCCCAAATGTTGAAATTAAATGAGTGAATTAACTGTCTTAACAACATCACTTTTCATTCGATTATTTCGAAGGAATTCACTATTCAATTGCCTCATTCATTCGAATGCTGTTCCGAATGATAATCAAAAATTAATCGAATGGAAAAATCACTATTCGAATGCTTCATTGATTCGAATGGAGTTTCGAATTAATAATCGAACATATAATCGGATGGAGAAATATTCATTATTCGATTGCCTCATTCATAGAATGAATAGTCGAATCAGAAATATAATCGAATAATCGAATAAGCGATTATTTTGTATTCGATTATTCCATCACTGCTCCCTAGCCAGGCGGTAAAGGCGTGCTCTGTTCACCCGTAAGGACATGGGTTCGATTACCCGTCAGGAAGTTGAAATATTTAGAAAGGAAACTACAAAATTGTGGAGAGGCGCACGGTCCTGGCGTTCTCTCAGACTTCATCAAAAATGAATACGAAAATAATTCCTTGGGATGAAGGCAACCAGGTAGAGAGGTAACCACTGTGTCTCACTTACAAAGGAAGTTAGACTCCGATTCTTTTGTAACATCTGAGGCTACCTCTTTTCAGTTTCGACTCCGTTAATTTATAACTGTTAGGTACTTCAGTCTGCCGAAACTAATTTTGAGTAATAAATTTATAAACTACCTGAAAATGAAAACAACATATGGTAACAATGTTATACTATACTTGGAAAAAGAAACAATTAAAATAGAATGACACGTTTCGTTCTTGGAAGAACATCATCAGATTCTATTAAATTGCGTTAAAATATTTAGAAAAGTATAGCCTAAACATTTATATTAATTTCTGTTTAAATACTCATGAACTTGAAATCTTGAACTACTTTGATAAAGTCCTGTTTTCTCTCCATCCTAAATATTCTGTTCACCGGGTGAGTTGGCCGTGCGGTTAGGAGCGCATGGCTGTGAGCTTGCATCCAGGAGGTAGTAGGTTCGAATCCCACTGTCGGTAGCCCTGAAGATGGTTTTCCATGGTTTCCCATTTTCGCACCAGGCAAATGCTCGGGCTGTACCTTAATTAAGGCCACGGCCGCTTCCTTCCAACTCCTAGGCCTTTCCTATCCCATCGTTGCCGTAAGACCTATCTGTGTCAGTGCGACGTAAAACCACTAGCAAAAAAATAATTCTGTTCAGAGTTTGCATGCAGGTAGCTTGTGTACATTCCAAAAGTGAAAACAGTACCTACATGACTAGATTAATATTTAATGCTATTTTTAACTATGAAAGTGGTCAAAAAACATGAGGAGATGCCCCGTGCAGCTGCTGGTGAATGACCTTACCAAATAAATCCTTGAGTAGACTGTCACAGGAAATGGGGGAGGTTTCCAGGAAACGAGCTGAAGAACATGCAAAGCTGTATGCATACCCTGACGTGCAGCAATAATGTATCCTCCCGACAGTGTGTGTTCTGTAGCAGAGACCGTACTTTAGATCTAAAAATTAGACTTTTGAGATGTTACGTCTTCTCCTCCTTCAATGGAGTTGAGACCTGGACCATGACGAAAAGAGAAATGGACAGAATAGAGACATTATGAACGTACAGGATACTGCGGTTGAGTCGGACAGGTAAGGTCACAAACGATGAAGTAATGAGGTGAATGGGAAAGAGAAAAGAAATATTAAATACTGTCAAAGTCAGAAAGCTCCAGTATCTCGATCATGTGATGCGAGGAGAGAAATATCGTCTACTGCAGCTGGCCGTTTAAGGGACGATACAAGGCAAAAGAAGACCAGGAAGAAGACGCATTTCTTGGACTGATAATCTGAAAACTTGGTGCAACTGTCCCACTATTGAACTGCTTCGCGCTGCATCATCTAAAACAAGAATATCTACGATGGTAGCCGACCTTCTGAGAGGAGATGTCACTTGAAGTAGTTGTAGAAGAAGAAGTGGTATATTACAGTTCTTGTAATTTGTCTTCGTTTTGCAGTTATTGCCATTAGTTCCAGAAATTTGTCAGTGTACACACGTTGTTCAATGACCGGCGCCGTGAAGTTCCAGAATATCTATTAGCCTACTGAAAATCTTCACACCATACAAGACACCTCGTCATGATGTTAAAATTGGAGCACAGTGCACAGTGAACTTTACTACGGTACCGTTTCTTTTACGAATACTGTGGATACTGCAGTCCACATGGGAATCTTCAATGAGTACGTAAATCAGTTGGATGACGAGGAAATCCGTACTGGCTGGCTGTTTTCAGCAGGATGGCTCCGCTTATCCTACTTCCAACGAAAACAAGAAATAAATTGTGCCCTTCCTTGAATATTGAATCATTTCCAAGGGATTATGGCCACCGAGGTTGCCCGACCTCACCCCTTGAAGCGTGCTGAAAGAGAAAGTGTATCACAAGTCACGAATTCTCATGGAACTGAAAGAAAATATTCGGTGGGAAATTTACTCGGTGACTCCCGATACGTTGGCGGCTACCTTCCATAACATGGAGAGACGTGTGCAGACATGTCTTGATGCTAATGGTAATCACTTCCAACACTCCTGCTGTGATGTTGCCATGCTTCTTATAGGGGCTATACCAGGTATTTTATTAAATTACGACCATTATATTGATTTTTATAAGCGGAAATCAGGGACCAAGAGCGAGTGGAACACGCTGTACTTTCTGTAGTTCCTTGTTGCAATACTGTAACTTGGCAAACAGAAAGCCTTCTGTCTCGGGGTACATTTCTGAGTGTGTCAGCCAAGCGCGTGATGCACTTTTACGGACAGACGGCTAATCAAATTAATTTGGGTACCGCTCATGCTGACCCTTCTGTCTCCATTGTGTTGCTGTCTGCTCTGAAGTAGGAAACTGGGGTTGTAACTCAGAAACACAAAAAATAAGCGGTGTTGAGTTTGTACTATTATTATTATTATTATTATTATTATTATTATTATTATTATTATTATTATTATTATTATTATTATTATTATTATTATTATTATTATTATTATTATTATTATTATTATTATTGCCGGGCTGAGTGGCTCGGACGGTTGAGGCACTGGCCTTCTGACCCCAACTTGGCAGTTTCGATCCTAGTTCATTTCGGTGGTATTTGAAGGTGCTCAAATATGTCAGCCTCGTATCTGTAGATTTACTGGCACATAAAAGAAATCCTGAGAGACTAAATTCCAGCACCTTGGCGTCTCCGAAAACCTTATAAAATGTAGTTAGTGAGACGTAAAGCCAATAACATTAAAATATTAATTTATTATTATTTTACACTGCGGTATTACAGGTCATCAGACAGCATTTATAAATACATTAATTACATGCAACTATTGACCATGATGTCCCAGCTCACAAAATAATGAAGTAAGGAACATTTCTGTCATGTCGCGGAGAAGATAACTCTCTAAGCCTCAGAGTAGTGAATAGAGGTCTTTAAATGTACTGCTACGCATGTGGATGGCTCGCGGACCGTGAAGTTTCTTATTACGGTAATCACTGGTCCATACTAATTAAGTATAGCATTGTTAGTTCACATCCTCATAATAGCGTGGGAACACGTGACGGTGGGTGACCAATAGCGGAATTGTCACCAGAGAAGATGACGGGAATAGAGGAAATATCATTTTTTCAAAAATCAGTATGAACCTAATCGTCAACAAGAGCCGACGTGCGTATAGTCTCTGAGAGATACTGTAAAGAAAGAACGAAAAGAGAACTGTCGGACCTCAGATATTGTACGAAAATCGTCTGGCATTTGTCGTCTCTGGGTTCTCAATGCGACTCTGGTTCCTGGTTCGACTCCCGACCCTGCAAGAGTTTTAAAATCAAGCACGAGAGCTGTAACAGGTTGCACTCGGCTTCGTTAGCTTACATGAGTAAATTCCAAACTTCTGTCATCCTTCAAGTGGTTTTCTGTTGTTTCCCACTTCAACTCAAGACGCACAGTGGGATGGTAACTAACTTAATCGTATACCCATCACCTTTTTCTTTTCTTTTTTGCTAGTTACTTTACGTCGCACCGACACAGATAGGTCTTATGGCGACGATGGGACAGGAAAGACCTAGGAGTGGGAAGGAAGCGGCTGTGGCCTGAATTAAGGTACAGTCCCAGTATTTGCCTGGTGTGAAAATTGGAAAGCAACGAAAACCATCTTCAGGGCTGCCGACAGTGGGGTTCGAACCCAATATCTCCCGGATGCGAGCTCACAGCGCACAGCCAAGTCTTCTAGATTTTAGCCTATTCCTTCCTAATATTGCTCTCTAAGAGAGGCCCCTGTTTGAACTAGCGACGCCGTGGCCTAGGTTTAGGGCCAACCCCCTGCCCACCGTTGTAGCCAAATTGATTGTGTCCTGCTGCAGAACACTCCCCGACGCGACGGTAGTATTGAGACGAGATCCTCCACTGAGTACACGGAGATCTTGTTTCTGGAGCTCGCTTGATATTATTGTTATCAATGTTATTATTATAATGTTATTATTATTATTATTATTATTAATAATAATAATACTATTCAGAGAAAAAAGTTTGTGGGAATAACGTATGCGAACAGTGGCCGTAAAAGCGCCTTTCTCGAAAGCATATGTAAAAACCAGGTATTACGATATATCGATCTCCGGTTTTTCTTTTTTTTTTTCTTTTTTACAACAGAACAATGGCTGATAGATTTTTGACTGTTTATAGAGTTCTTGCCCCCTCTGTCTTGCCAGGATTAGAAGAGCGGTGTTCATTAAATAAGAATTTCTAACATTAAACAACCAAAACTGCAAATTATTTTAATAAGCTTTCCATACTTGGCTCATCCGAATGTTACGTTTCAAATCATCAGATTTCACGTTGAATGCCTTTTGATCACTGTATTACCCCATCCAGATGGTGTAATAATAATATATTAATAATAATGAAAATCAAAATCCACAGCCTGGTTCCAGTCATTTGACCGGGTCAGAAATGGAATGAATGAAGCCCCCATCTACCGGTGAGGATAGGAATTGTGCCGGCTGCCGAAGCCTGTCACACTCCTCTAGGGCAATGATTAATGCCTGAGATATGAAATTAAATGACGTTGGTGAGTGATGCTGGAATAAAAGGTGAAATGGAAAACCGGACTAACCGGAGAAAAACCTGTCCCGCCTCCACTTTGTCCAGCACAAATCTCACATAGGAGTAACCGGGATTTGAATCACGAAACCCAGCGGTGAGATGCCGGCGCGCTGCCGTCTGAGCAACGGAGGCTTAATAATAATAATAATAATAATAATAATAATAATAATAATAATAATAATAATAATAATAATAATAATAATAATATACACCTTCGATAGCTGCAGTGCGGCCAGTGTCCAGTATTCGGGAGATAGTGGGTTCGAACTCCACTGTCGGTAGCCCTGAAGATGGTTTTCCGTGGTTTCCCATTTTCACACCAGGCAAATGCTGATGCTGTACGCTAATTAAGGCCACGGCCGCTTCCTTCCAACTCCTAGCCCCTTCCTGTCCCATCGTCGCCATAAGATCTATCTGTGTCAGTGCGCCGTAAAGCAACTTCCAAAAAAGAAAAAAAAATGTACACCATTATTAAAAACATGAATAGTGGAGGTGAATGAGTAGTTTCTTTTCCACGTCAGGCACATTTGCGATTCTGCTGAAGCCTATTTATTACAGAACTCTAATCACCGCAGCTACGAATTCGGAAGTTCTCCCAAAATTATGTCAAGTCTTTGGACCTTTTTTTTTTTACATTTTTGTTTTACGTCGCACCGACACAGATAGGTCTTATGGAGACGATGGGATAGGAAAGGGCTAGAAGTGGGAAGGAAGCGGCCGTGGTTTTAAGTGAGGTACAGCCCCAGCATTTGCCTGGTGTGGAAATGGGAAGCCACGGAAAACCATCTTCAGGGCTGCCAACAGTGGGATTCGAACACACTATTTCCTGGATGCAAGCTCACAGCTGCGCGCCCCTAACCGTGCGGTCAACTCGCTCGGTCCGGACATGTTTGGATATTGCGGAAGCTGGCCCAGGTCAGTTACAGAAGGTCTTGGTCAAGGCCGCTCTCCATCAGCCTGTCGTCATTTTACAGCTGAGTCAACTGGTAATAATAACGGTCATACTGCCGGAAGCTAAAACGGAAAAGGGGGGGCCTTTTACCAATAGTTCTGTTGTGACGGGAAGGCGACTTCCGATTTGGCTGTTACAGAACTGCTGCGCTCTGATTGTAAACGAGTGTCCACAAGTCCTTAATAGTAGGTACCTCTGCTGTGCTGAGTGTCTCAGACGGTTTCGGCGCTGCCCACTGACGTCAACTTGGCAGGTTCGAATCCTGGCTCAGTCTGGTGGTATGTGAAGGTGCTCAAATACGCCAGCCTCGTGTCGGTAGATTTACTGGCACGTAAAAGACCTAATTCGAGACAAAATTTCGGCGTCTCGACGTCTCCATAAACCATCAAAAAGTAGTTAGTGGGACGTAAAAATATTATTATTATTATTATTATTATTATTATTATTATTATTATTATTATTATTATGCTATCGATACCTCTATGGATCAATGTTAGTGTCGACCTTCCATTCTCAAGATTGCGGATTCAAATCCGGCACAGGTGATCAGATTTTTGTAAAAAGGATGGATAAGGGTCCAATCGGCAATCCATATCGTATTTAGTGTTTACTAGGCAAATTTAATTAAAACGCGTACAGATCGCCTAACGGAGGACTGGTTTCTCTGCTATCTCGTGGAGTAAAACAGAAATTTCGAAATTGACACGCAGGCAGCCAAAATGGCATCATAGTAAAATATTAGCACATGGTCGTATATTATTATTATTATTTTTATTATTATTATTATTATTATTATTATTATTATTATTATTATTATTATTATTATTATTATTATTATAGATAATATACCCATTCTTAAAAAAAACTGCAAACATTCTACGGAGGCGAATGGAACACTGGATCCTACCAGTTCTGCTTGTCGAAATAAATGCGCTACTCACCATTCCTCTAAAGAACAAGAGTTGTAGAATTAAGGCCACGCTTTCTCTCCACTCTTAGATCTTTCCTATCCCATCGTCGCCATAAGACCTATCTGTGTCGGTGCGACGTGCTGTAAAGCCAGTTGAAAAAAAAAAAAAACTTTTTTCAAGAATGGGATTGACCGTCTCAACACACAATGGAATAAATGTGTTAACAGTTCTGGTAATTACTTCTTAGGAATCGAATATTCTACTATACTTTTTGGCAGGTGGCCTGTTTTCATTTGACTACCCTTATAGATTAATCCACCCCTGTAGCGTAAGTCTTGGCACTGTTAGCTACCGTCCTCGGGGCCCAGATTCGATTCCCGGTACTGCTAGATATTTAAGAATGGCAGGAGGGCTGATAATGTGGCTAAACTGGTACATGCAGATCACCTCCATTGGGGCTGTACCTAATAAGAGCTGCACCGCCTCGGGAAGTGAACACAAGTTTACTATTAACCTCAGTTTTGAATTTGATGGGGCTTAACTTGTGATCGGATAGACTACTGCAAACCTCTAGTTCTGATTGATCTTTTAAGTGGCAAAACAGCAAGGTTATTGGTCTCCCTTAATATTTTCCGTAAGTTATGTTCAAATAGCTGCTATGATGTACTACAGACTGATGTCATACATTTTTCTCAGTTTTGAAATAAAATTTCAAAAATATTTTGAAAAGGTTTGCTTTACCATTATTCTATTTATTTATTTATTTATTTATTTATTTATTTATTTATTTATTTATTTACTTATTTATTTATTTAATTATTTTCTACACAGCTCATGTAAATGTACACATTTGATGTAATTCGAACGGTTCTTTTGCCCACTGTTAAAATTTCTTGATGTTTGCCTGTTTCAGGGGGACCTAGTATGGTTCGACCCTGGGGTAGGACACGTACTTCCGGGAGAAGTGCTGGAGTTCCATCGCGCCGCGCAAGTTCTCACAGTGCAGGCTGTTATTGGCGGCAAGGTGAGTACTGTACATACGGTATTCTTGTTCAACGATTACCTGCATAAGAATGGCAATCAGTTCGGTTACAAGCTCCAACACACTGCTTGCAGTCCGAGAAAGATACTACATTGGAGGATGGCCTATCTAAATAAGAAATTGTGTCAAATTTCCGTATGAGAAAATAAAATGATCATAATTGATGAGCCTCTCGATCATGGCCATTCATCATTGGTTGTTATTTCAGATGACCGCCAGCCATACGGTTGTTAGGTAACATTAAGTGGCAAACCGTCCATAGTTGACATCACAGCACGTACGGTTGCTAGGTTACACTTTCGTCACACATTTTATTTATTACCCATGAAAAAGCCCTACTTTGTCTAGCATATTAGGGCTGTAGGTAATAACTCGTTACCATAAATAGTACAAACATACATAACATAATTTTTTTAAGTGAGTGATTACACACACAAATTAACTAAACTGGGAGAAAAGGAAAAACTATTCTTAATTTTTTCAAAAATAAATTGTAAAAAATAGAAATAAAATCATTCAAACATCAGATCTTGTTAAATATCCTTAAAATAGGTTTGACTAACATTACTGAACAACAATGTAAGTGTTGTTCCAATATATATCTAGCTTTGCTGAAGAATGGACAATCAAAAATAAGGTGAGATGTAGTTTCTTCATCTCCACAAACACAACTGTTATTACTACTAATTTTCAATTTATATAAATAAAATTTAAATTTTCCGTGACCCACACATTTTATTACATGACAGTATTTCGTTACACAAATTTTCGGATAACCCCCATTTCTAAGACATATGATGTCAAGAACATAAATAAAATTGTATCCAAGGAACTCCGGTAACTGATATAGCACTCAACATTTATTAAATACTAGTTGATAGCCGGCGTGCGCTATTATGCCTCCATAAATAAGAGGTGTTTTAAATTAAGTCTACTTTATGCAAATTTTATTAATATTTTTGGGTTGTTTTGTTATTTATGTGTTTCATTACATTTACTGTCCGGCTCCATGGCTAAATGGTTAGCGTGCTGGCCTTTGGTCGCAGGGGTCCCGGATTCGATTCCCGGCAGGATCGAGAATTTTAACCATAATTGGTTAATTTCGCTGTCACGGGTGCTGGGTGTATGTGTCGTCTTCATCATCATTTCATGGTCATCACGACGCGCAGGTCGCCTACGGGAGTCAAATCAAAAGACCTGTATCTGGCGAGCCGAACTTGTCCTTGGACACTTCCGGCACCAAAAGCCATACGCCATTTCATTTCATTACATTTACTTATAATTTCACTCACAAGACATATAATTACTGTAAATATGTTCTACTTTTTAGATTCCTAATTCTATTCTGTACATTTATATAATTGGCGATTATTTGCATGATGTTTATTGCAACGCGAGTGGATACATGACATTCTTTGTTTTTCCATCTAGTGCGAAAATGAACAGACTCCTCGACAGTGAGTCTGAGTTGCCTAGTTACATGAAAGTACGTCTCGAGTCGGCATGTTGAGTTGCTATTTCCAAATAACAGGCAATGAGTTGCCTATTTACACGAACCTCCTAGTAAAAAAGGTACTTCATAAAACATGGCGGCGTGTTTCCATCCCATATACAGCATTTCTTACCGGATTATCATGGTACAGAGTAAGTCGCTGTCGCCTGATGACAATCCATCCATCAAGGTCGATGCAAATGTTAGTGCGGCTTTGTAATTAAATGAATTACATAAAATAAATATATTTCCGTTGGCTTTTCAAGAAATGCAAGATTTTTCATGTACTATTCAGACGATTTGGAAGATTTTGGTACAATTCGCACCTTTTAACTCCCTCTGGTTTAAGAGCTTGAGTTTTTTGAAACATACACGTTAGCGTTTGTCTTTGCATAGATGTCCGACTCGTTGGCTGAATGGTCAGCGCGCTGGCCTTCGGTTCTGAGGGTTCCGGGTTCGATTCCCGGCCGGGTCGGGGATTTTAACCTTAATTGGTTAATTCCAATGGCACGGGGACTGGGTATATGTGTTGTCTTCATCATCATTTCATCCTCATCACGACGCGCAGGTCGCCTACGGGAGTCAAATAGAAAGACCTGCACCTGGCGAGCCGAACCCGTCCTGGGATATCCCGGCACTAAAAGCCAAACGACTTTTTTTTGCATAGATCTATAATATGCAATAAAACCTTTATCGTTCTTGTTTAATAATGTCAAATCCTTAAAACATACCTATTTTACTATAACATTCCCTTTAAGTACTATTTTTGTTATCGTCTCGTTCTGTCCACAAACCATTCGTACCAAACAACTGGAATACATTCGTTTCTTAGGATAATAGTTGATCTACTGCGTCTTCATAACTGAAGTAATTAACGAAACGAAACGCTTAGCGACCTATCACCTCTCATTTTGTTGGCTACCCCTTTAGACAATATTGACAACCCTCGATGCCAGTATCAATCTCTGACGGCTTCTCTAAATATTTATCCTCTTCGGCTTAAACGCGAATTAAGTTGCATTAAGGGGCGTGGCTTTAACGATGCTCGTAATCGCTGTCTAGTACAAGTTATACCAACTTCTCAATATTTTATAGCGTACTGGAGCACTTTCACTTCTCGGTTCACTGGTTACTCTTCCTTTTGATAACTGCTATTATTCTTCTTGTTTGTAATGAAATTCACTCAGATTCTTGGTTTTATGATGAAATCAGAGTTTGATTTCCAACTGTTCTAGAACAGACCTGGCCTCTTTGAGCAAATTCATTAGGTCTGTTGTTGTTGTTATTATTATTATTATTATTATTATTATTATTATTATTATCATCGAAGGAGGCACAACAATCAAACAGGATATTGGTAAGAATCCCCATTTTACATAGCCAGCAAGTGTATGGGATTATTCAGTACGCTCCAAGCTCGCAAAATCAAACCACTCAGGACCAGTATAGAACTCCAGGAATCAAGACGTGTGTATTAGAAACCTTTCATGTACATTACCAGCCAATAAACTGTTGCCTAGATTCAGGTTCACCTCTTACGAGTTCCGAATGAAGTGTAAGTGTATCCACGTTAACGCGCGACGGAGCGAACATCCCGCCAGACCAGTCAACGTTGGCAATTACTGTACAGCGCGGACACACAAATTGACTCATTTCAGTTCGCTACGCGCACTAATTAGAGCAGTACTACTTCCCAGAACCTGCTTCGCACAAGGCAAACTCTTTACATCTAGAAAAATAATCACAAACTCAAACCTGCCTCCACAGCCGAGTGGGGTTTGGTAAGTTCCAATACAGGAACCGAAAATCAAAGAGGAGAGATTGGATCCAATGTGACAACCCATTCAGGAAATAAACCTCAAGTTATTATTATTATTATTATTATTATTATTATTATTATTATTATTAAGATGTGTCCTATCAATCTATTATTTCTTCTGGTTAAATTACGCCGAAAGGTTCTCAAGATGCCAACGTAAATCAGTAGGCGTAGGCAATTGGTGTACCTACAGGCAAAACACATTGTCAGTTGTTTATACTTTCACATAGAGGTTTGCCAAAGGAAAATTCTACGTATATCCCTGAGAGACGGAATTTCAAATAACAGAGTTCAAGAAATTGCAATCTCAGAAAAATTCATGTATCGGGTTACTAGAACCAAGTGGAAGTCGGCAAGGTACTTAGCGAGGCTAAATTAGAACAGGTGGACACAGAGGGTGACCACGTAGGATCCCTACATAGGCTAGAGAAACCGTAGTAGACAAAGGACGAGGTCAGACGGCTTTAGACATCTGCTAGGGCCTCACTGGACCAGTGTAGTACGATGAAAATATGCTTGGAAAGCCCTAGCAAGTAAGTTTTCTAAGTGAAAAGTGGTAGAGTAAGTACGTGGTTAATGAATTTAAGGATTAAGGACTAAACAGTCAGCTCAGGAGGAATATCTCATCTCGTTAGTCCGATGGAAAAGAATTCCTTCTTATGGGAGACCTTTGCCCTTAATGGGACACTATTGGCTTATTCATTCCATGTGATCTTTCCCACTACATTCACTGGTGATATGCACGAAGTCGTTCGGGTTAATTTTAGTTATTGGTATTTTTAAATTTGCATTTTCTCGCCAAGTATATTAATACAATTTCAGCTACACGACGCTATTCCAGATTCCCTGACAACCCATTGTTTAATTTTAAAGATAATTATTTTTATTCTGAGAGCAGATATTGACAATACCAGGCTGAAAAATTTCGAATCACACTAGGCTATGGCTGGGGCTGTACCTTAATTAAGGCCTCGATGGCTTCCTTCTCAGCCCTAGCCCTTTCCTATCCCATCGTCGCCATAAGACCTGTCTGTGTCGGTGTGACGTAAAGCAACTAGTACAAATTGTAAAAAACTTTAAAACAGGTTTTTCTCAGAAGTGAGACTATGTTAATGTGTTTTTGCCTGTAAAGACACGAATGTTCATTTGTGATCCGATCTACCCATCTCTCCTTCACTGATATTACACTGACTGACAGAGCAAATGCAACACCAAGAAGGAGTGGTTCGAAAGGGATGAAAGTTGGGGAAAAAACAGAGACGGCACGGACGAATAATTGATGTTTATTTCAAACCGATATGCAGGTTACACAATGCGCACGGCATCGACTCAGTAGGATGTAGGACCACCGCGAGCGGCGATGCACGCAGAAACACGTCGAGGTACAGAGTCAATAAGAGTGCGGATGGTGTCCTGAGGGATGGTTCTCCATTCTCTGTCAACCATTTGCTACAGTTGGTCGTCCGTACGAGGCTGGGGCAGAGTTTGCAAACGGCGTCCAATGAGATCCCACACGTGTTCGATTGGTGAGAGATCCGGAGAGTACGCTGGCCACGGAAGCATCTGTACACCTCGTAGAGCCTGTTGGGAGATGCGAGCAGTGTGTGGGCGGGCATTATCCTGCTGAAACAGAGCATTGGGCAGCCCCTGAAGGTACGGGAGTGCCACCGGCCGCAGCACATGCTGCACGTAGCGGTGGGCATTTAACGTGCCTTGAATACGCACTAGAGGTGACGTGGAATCATACGCAATAGCGCCCCAAACCATGATGCCGCGTTGTCTAGCGGTAGGGCGCTCCACAGTTACTGCCGGATTTGACCTTTCTCCACGCCGACGCCACACTCGTCTGCGGTGACTATCACTGACAGAACAGAAGCGTGACTCATCGGAGAACACGACGTTCCGCCATTCCCTCATCCAAGTCGCTCTAGCCCGGCACCATGCCAGGCGTGCACGTCTATGCTGTGGAGTCAATGGTAGTCTTCTGAGCGGACGCCGGGAGTGCAGGCCTCCTTCAACCAATCGACGGGAAATTGTTCTGGTCGATATTGGAACAGCCAGGGTGTCTTGCACATGCTGAAGAATGGCGGTTGACGTGGCGTGCGGGGCTGCCACCGCTTGGCGGCGGATGCGCCGATCCTCGCGTGCTGACGTCACTCGGGCTGCGCCTGGACCCCTCGCACGTGCCACATGTCCCTGCGCCAACCATCTTCGCCACAGGCGCTGCACCGTGGACACATCCCTATGGGTATCGACTGCGATTTGACGAAGCGACCAACCTGCCCTTCTCAGCCCGATCACCATACCCCTCGTAAAGTCGTCTGTCTGCTGGAAATGCCTCCGTTGACGGCGGCCTGGCATTCTTAGCTATACACGTGTCCTGTGGCACACGACAACACGTTCTACAATGACTGTCGGCTGAGAAATCACGGTACGAAGTGGGCCATTCGCCAACGCCGTGTCCCATTTGTCGTTCGCTACGTGCGCAGCACAGCGGCGCATTTCACATCATGAGCATACCTCAGTGACGTCAGTCTACCCTCCAATTGGCATAAAGTTCTGACCACTCCTTCTTGGTGTTGCATTTGCTCTGTCAGTCAGTGTACTTTTCGAAAGCTTCTTTTATCTTTCTTTTAGTGCTTCAACCGTAGACGGGTTTCTCCTTAAGATATAGGCCACGGGTGCCTATTTCCCAAATCTAGCCCCAATAAATTTCAAACACACGCACTAGAACAGACCCTAGAGCTAGACATGTTGTAAGTAATCGAACCTGTTGACTGCGATCTTTCAAGCCTCTTGCATTAAGAGAAGAGGGAATACCCTATCTCAACAATGTTATTTTTTTTTTTTTTGCTAGGGGCATTTCGTCGCACCGACACAGACAGGTCTTACGGCGACGATGGGATAGGAAAGGCCTAGGAGTTGGAAGGAAGCGGCCGTGGCCTTAATTAAGGTACAGCCCCAGCATTTGCCTGGTGTGAAAATGGGAAACCACGGAAAACCATTTTCAGGGCTGCCGATAGTGGGATTCGAACCTACTATCTCCCGGATGCAAGCTCACAGCCGCGCGCCTCTACGCGCACGGTCAACTCGCCCGGTCAACAATGTTAAAACTGTCAGTTTTATGTATAGTACATTTTAAAGTTAGACTAACATATAGTACATCTGGGGTTTTAAAAGTAATGGGAGAGAGTATCTCCCCACTACTGCTCTTGTTCATTTTCTGTGCCAGCAAACTCTGTGTGAATAAGATCAAAATAGGCTCCTTCATTAGTTTAAGTGTTTAAGTGGTTTAAATAATAGTGCTAATTTATTTTGTGTTCAAGCTATTTTTGAGAGAACTGGTGTTTTTTTTTTTTTTTTTTTTTTTTTTAGGTTCATTTACTTTTCAGACCGTGAAAAAGCTTTTGCTACGATTTTAGTTCAGTGACTTGTACTACTTATCTTAAAGAATCCATGAAAATTCGTATATTATCCTTCATTCGTTTGTTAGGTAAAGTTTGTTTTTCCTATTATAGTGGTTTAACGTCACACTGACACATCGAAGGTTTTCGGCGACACAAGGATGGGAAAGGGCTGGGATTGGGAAGCTGGCGGCTGTAGTCTTAAATAAGGTACAGCCCCAAGCACTTACATGGTATGAAAATATGAAGCCACGGAAAAATATCTGCAGGGCTGCCTCCGGTGGGGTTCGAACCCACCATCTTCGTAATGCAAGCTCACAGCTGAGCGACCCTGACCACACGGCCAACACGCTCGGTCATATTTTCTTGAACCGGACAGGTTGGCTATGTGATTTTCGTCGCATAGCTGTGAGCTTGCATTCGGAAGATACGGTAGTGCGCTCGAATCCCACCGTCGGTAGCCCTGAAGGTGGTTTTCCGTGGTTTCCCATTTTGATACCAGGAAAATGCTGGAGCTGTACCTTAATTTATTAAGGCCACGGTCGCTGCCTTACTAATCATTATCCCTCTCATCCTTGTGTCGCTGAAAAACCTTCGATGTGTTAGTGGCGTTAAACCACTAGAAAGAATTACCGAGCTCGATAGCTACAGTCACTTAAGTGCGACCAGTATCCAGTATTCGGGAGATATTGGGTTCGAACCCCACTGTCGGCAGCTCTGAAGATTGTTTTCCATGGTTTCCCATTTTCACACCAAGCAAATGCTGGGGCTGAACCTTAATTAAGGCCACGGATGCTTCCTTCCCACTCCTAGCCCTTTCCTGTCCATCGTCGCCATAAGACCTATTTGTGT
Organism: Anabrus simplex; assembly: GCF_040414725.1. Lineage (NCBI taxonomy): Eukaryota > Metazoa > Arthropoda > Insecta > Orthoptera > Tettigoniidae > Anabrus > Anabrus simplex. The sequence goes on along the minus strand of NC_090271.1, from coordinate 100,423,048 downwards.
CGGTGCGACGTAAAGCAACTTGCAAAAAAGAAAGAAAGAAGAATTCTTGAAGACGATAAACGCTAGAAACTGAGCGTAAAGCAATTCACTCGCATAATAAAACCATGGAAGCGAAAAATCAGGTATTGGGCATTAGGCATCCATACTTGTTATGACCGAGTTGTCCGGCTCCTTGGCTGAATGGTCAGTGTTGAGGCCTTGGTTCAGAGGGTGCTGGGTTCGACTCCCGACCTGGTAGGAAATTTTAATCACACCTAGTTAATTCCTCTGATTCGGGGACTGGATGTTTGTGTTTGTCCCAACACGCTCCTCTTCATATACGCACAACACCTTGCACTACCAACCGCCATAGAAACACGCAGTGGTGAATTGATCCCTCCACATAAGGATGGCATCAGGAAGGACGTCCTGCTTTAAAATAGGGCCAACATGTGCGACACAGTTCGTACGCGCGATCCCACAAACGTATGGGAAAAGCTGTAGAAGAAGAAGAAAACTTCTGTTACCACCGTAAAGAATGAAGTTTACTCTACAAATGACCGGAAACTGTAGCCTTGTGTGTCGATTGGATTCGAAACTACAGAGGTTTTAAGAGAAGCATGTGCAAAATTAAGTAATCTGCAATCATTGCTTTAAAAGCTACAGACGTTTCAATAGAATCTTGTTAAAATGGAGTAGTTTCTAACCAAAACTTCGTAAACTTAGGAAACATGTTTCTAGATTACGTTTCTTATCAAATATACAGACTTAATCTGGAAATTTAAATTACTTTTTGGATGACATTTCAAAAAATAAATTTCACAATGTTATGGTTTCAACTCCCCTTAAGCAAAAATAGCTTTATATTTGTCACGATAATATCCTCACGTGGCAAACTACAAAATGTCCTGGAAAAGAATTGTTGAAGAAAGGTTGAGAACTTATGGTTGTATTCTCTTTGTTACAATCCATGTTGACTCTTGATACTGATCAGTATCCGGTAGCAGGTTTCCTAAGCGGTCTACTTACTTCGATTGAGAGACTTGAGGTTAAAAAGCCACTTCCTGTGGCGGTCAGGTAATGTAAGACTGTTTGTCTCGTTATGAAACAGCCTCCAGCGGGCAACGCAACCTGTACCGTGCGAGCAATACCAGTCGTGAACTATGCAGGTTCTAAGTTGCCCGACTTACAAATTCTTGTTTGTTTCCCGGAGTTTTAATAATAATGGTGTATTACCCCCCGGAAGGGCCTGGTGTAGGTATTTCGAGTTGACTCCCATAGGTGACCTGCGCGTATCTGAGGACGGGGCTCTACGTAGGATGAAATTTAATGTTGACGACACAACTCTCTAGTGTCCGAGCCAGAGGAATTAACCAATGAAACTTAAATTCTTCGACCCGGCCAGTAATTGAACCCGAGACCAGTTGAACTGAAGGCCAGCATGCTAACCAGTTAGCCACGGAGCCGGACAGAGTTTTAATAAAATGTCCTATCCATGTGACATACAAATACCACAAGAACTTGAGCCGAGATTTCTTGTGATAGGATTTTTTTTCCTCTTCTCCGCTACTTTACTGTGCGTAGTTCTTTATTCTGAGTGCATTTTAAAATCCTCATCCCTTCCCCTCGTGATTTTGCAGAACAGAGGAAAAACTAGTGTTGGGTCATAATTTATTGTTAATTTTTGGATTGTTGTACCATTTTAAGTATTATACTTTAATTAACTCGTGAATGCGACAGCAGTTGAGCCAATAATGAAATGGATGGAAAGTTTAATCGAAAGGATCGTCAAAGTAGGGTTTCCATTTTTTTAAATGCTGTTTGTTCGGGGCGTCGACCTAGAAAGATCTTTTGTCCCTACTTGCACCATATGTGAGGAACCTGCGTGCATTATGTAAATGGCGGAAGTGTAAAGTGTTGATTGTGAGGAAAGGAACGTTAAGGACGACACAAACACCCAGTCCCCAGGCCAGGGAAATTAATCCTTTACAATTAAAAACCCCTAACCCGACCGGGAATCGAACCCGGGGCCACCGGGTGACAAGCGGACGCGTTGCCCCCTACACCGTGGGGCCGGACAGGGTTTCAATTAGCCCTAACTTTAAATACGCATGAAAGGTTCGTTTCCTAGACTAGAACATTGATTACCTTTTCATATTGCTCAGAAGGCTACGTTTAATCCAATTCCGTAAAAAGAAAAAGAAATGGTATTTCCGACTTTTGGTGTGGTTAATTTCCTATGCACAGAACATTTAGACCTACCTAGGTATTGACATTCTTGTTTGCTTTCCAAGGTTTTAATAGAAAGCCTAATACATCAATTAAAATGTGTTGTATTTTCTCTATTTGTTGTTGTACATCCTTTTTTTTTTCTTTTGCTAGTTGCTTTACGTCGCACCGACACAGATAGGTCTTATGACGACGATGGGACAGGGGAGGGCTAGGAGTGGGAATGAAGCGGCCGTGGCCTTAATTAAGGTACAGCCCCAGCATTTGCCTGGTGTGAAAATGGGAAACCACGGAAAACCATTTTCAGGGCTGTCGACAGTGGGGTTCGAATCTACTATCTCCCGAATACTGGATACTGGCCGCACTTAAGCGACTGCAGCTATCGAGCTCGGTGTACATCCTTTAAATATTAAAATGTGGAAGTAATTGCGTGTTTCTGTAGTGTTTGGTAGTGTAGTGTGTTGTCTGAATATGAAGAGGAAAGTATTGAGACAAACACAAACACCCAGTCCCCGAGCCAGAATAATTAATCACATGCGACCGGCCGGGAATCGAACCCGGGACCCTAACGCTAACCATTCAGCCAAGGGGTCGGACATCTTACGGATATTCCAAACTTACTTTGCTAAACATATTCACTCTGTCGAAGTAAACTTTCAGAAATGTCGATCGGGGAATTAAAATACCTAGCGGTGGCGCAACATAAATACGTAATTCATCTTATCTGATAAGAGGAAATCGTACTGTATTGTTAATCAGGAATTGTTTGACATAAGATGGTCTGCCATCTGTCGACATTGATGTTAGTCTAGTGGAGATCATCTCATTCTTTCCGTATGTAGGGCGATTTCTCGTGCACTGAACGGCTACATCTATTCTACAAGTCTAACGAAATTCCTCGCATAGTATTGGTGCAAACGAGGAGAATAAATGAAGGAAGTGTGCGTGACGCAAAGTGCTGAACTATTTTTTCGTCCGGTAGTGAAAATAGGTCCGGGTTCATTACTCGTCCGTTATTCACGCATGAGGTCAAGAATTCAAACATAGTCACCATTAAAGAAGAGTTGTATTATTGTCGATGCTATGTCATTTTAAGGTTTTGAGGTATCATATCATCTCAGTATACTTATAGATTGCATGTGTGAATTCTATCTGATAACGCGTATCTTTGTAGTGGCTATTTTCTTGTGTGTAGAGATCGGGTTTAGAAAGCAAGTGATCGACACCTTCAAAAATGTGCAATCGCAGTATCGGTCTGAAAGTGGATAGGAAATCACGGAAAATCATTTCAAGAAAGGCCGAGTTTGTTAACCATCTTCCAAATAGAGAGAAGAAATACATGTACGAGACAACATCCGCCTTACAATTACACGTATCTGAGTATTACATTTACCACCAAAGTGAAACAAGAAATTGGATTAATTTTAAATGCTATCCCAAAAAGTCACTGTCTCTTAAGAATCTGTGTGATCTGGTAGTGTTTGTCTGTTTGTTAGGTTATTAGCCCATAGGCTGGTTGGATCCTCAAATACAGGGGTCGAAAAATACCGGGCGCCCAGTCGCCATGGCGCCTGAAAATTTTTACCTGGCGCCTGAATTTTCAAATTCGGTTTGGAAAATTTATTTTTCGAAATCCGGAGTTCCCTTACATGTACTTTCCCATTACTTTACAAAGCAACAAGTCGTGTGGTGTTTCACGGTTTTTTTCTGTAGCTCATATATTCTAATATGTGCAATAAACACTTTCTGTGCTTTTAGCAGAGTCTTGAATTCTGTAATTACTCTTCGTTCCTTGGAAATGGAGGTTTCAGTTCTGCGCGGGCCTAGCGGTCATGGGAGATATCGTTGTAACCCGTCAAACAAGTATCCTTTCATGTGAACATATCGTAATACATCGAGTTCTATTACAGATGATCAGCTATCGGTAGCCGAGTACAAAGATCAGACCAGAGTTGTGGAGAAATTCAGAAAACTACTACGTTAAATAATTCCACAAACACTAATTTACCGCCATCCTTCTCGTGACTAGCCGTTCCTCAACTATTGCCGCCAAAGCAGTGCTGATACTGTAAATTCCCGTGGAATTCATTCTTTGCATTTAGAACATACGGAATGACGTGTTTATCAATTATTTTATTTTCACCGAACAATATTTATTCTTTTAATTTAATTACAGCATTTTGGTATTGAACAGTTTACACTTTATAAATACGATTGTTTTTATTCCTGTGCCTGTATGGAAAATTGGCAACGTAGCATCAGACATCGAAGCCCGCGAACTCTGAAGCCATTTAACGGTGGTGTATATCTCGTTTCTGTGCTATACTGGAGAAAATTGGCAAACTGAAACGAACAAAACCTCACAAATTGACTGATGCGAGTAACAAACAGTGTACTCTTTCTGATTTCTTCGTAAGTAGGGCCCGTAAATGTAACAAAGTGATACAGAAGGGAGTGAATGTGAGAAAACACTTAATGGAAGTGCCGACTGTAGATTTCAGGACGACAATGACCAGCGTGAAATTTATGGTGTTCAAGACAATGATAGGTCAAACATCAAAAATACGTCGAAATTTCAATTTTCAGGCAAACGGAAATTTTAGCACTTTCAGCGAAGTGCGTAAAGAAAATTAATGCTAATATGTCACAGCATATGAATGCATTGTTCATGGCATCTTAGCATATTGCAAAAAATAACAGACCCTACACTGATTTTGAAGGTTTAGTTACATTGTTAAGCAAGCTGAATGTTACCGATTCAGAGAAGTATGAGAATGATACACAATGCAGAGAATCGTAGCTTGAATGACTACCGTGGCTGTGCTATGAAGAAGAAATTGCGAAGTGTAAATTATGCAGTAACTTTCGTAGTATTGCCGACAAACATTCTGAAGGTGTATCCGGATTTTCAGGACCATTTAAACTGGAAATGTTTAAAACATACTATCCTATAAAATCCTATCCTCACTCGAAGTGTCAGGAGGCTGAAAAAATGGCGTAACAGTCCTAAAGGGCCTTGGCCTACCAAGCGACCGCTGCTCAGCCCGGAGGCCTGCAGATTATGAGGTGTCATGCGGTCAGCACGACGAATCCTCTCGGCCGTTATCCTTGGCTTTCTTGACCGGGGCCGCCATCTCACCGTCAGATAGCTCCTCAATTGTAATCATGTAGAGAGAGTGGACCTTGAACCAGCCTTCAGATCCAGGTCAAAATCCGTAACCTGGCCGGGAATCGAACCTGGGACCCCCGAGTAAGAGGCAGGCACGCTACCACTACACCGCGGGGCCGGCAGGAGGCTGAAAGTTTCATGAAGAATCCCGAATGTGCACTTTTAGTGAGGTGATTCAAGGAAATGAATGCTAATATGTTACAGCATATGAATGCATTGTTCATGGCATCTTATCATAGGCCCACTGCAAAAAAAAAAAAAAAAAAAAACAGACCCTACACTGATTTTGAAGGTTGTTTGCATTGTTAAGCAAGTTGCATGTTACTGGTGGGAAATCAAACAGGCACATGTAGTGTAATTTTAAAAGACGCTGACCTTGAAGGTGACTGGTGATTATTTGGGTTAGTATCTCTTTAAAATATAAATTTCCATTCTTATATGAACTGAGACTATACGACTTAAGGCCACATTTCAAAAATAATACGTAGCTTGATCCTAGTCTAACCTGTGGTGTTCATAATGCATATTTGCAAAAAATGTGCTGGCTCCTGATAAAAAGGGGCTGGCTACTGAATTATTTCTATTTTCTTCTACCCCTGCTCAAATAGCATAACCAAAGGCCATGTGGTTATACAGAAACCACAAAATGGGGCATACAAGACAAGATGAGGAGTGAGGTAGTTTGCCATTGCTTTCCTCATTGGTGGTGCGTAAGTGGGAGGGGGGAATAACAGGATTGTCAGTTCTCGTAGGACGTGGCTATTCAATTACGGCCACTTCAAAAAAAAAGGTTTAACGATTGGTGGGCCAGACCTATTGGTTATAAAGACGTACATATCTACACATTGACTTTTCTTGTACTTTAGGTGGTAATAACGGAAAGAATATAGAATAATATGCAATTTTATTGTAGTTAACCTGAAGAAATGATGTAAACTGCGTAATTACAAAATATACATATAAAAAGGATAGAAAAAGTAAGTTTGGGGAAGTTTTGTTTGTATAGATTTCAGTACGTAAATCCGTATATTTTGGTGTGATTTTACAATAGCACATTTCAATGAGCCCTGACTCTTAAAATAACTGGAGTCTCACGTTCATTCTCTGAAAACAAACAAAAAATGCCGCATGAAGTTCTGATTACCGGTATATCAACTTCAAGTTCTTACCAGTCCCTGTGTACATTCTTTATTGACATTCTGCAAGTGACTTATGGTGAGTGGGAAGGGCTTTTTGGATCTTATTCTGTCGATCCCGCTAGGTCGGTTCTTCGGTGATCTCTTTTTTCATCGCAGTGTGGTCATGTCATCTTGTTGTAGGCGGCAATTTCCTGAAGGTACCCAAGTTAGACTCAGTCGACCGGTAACACAAGATAGTTGAGTTCAAGAAACTGTTAGGTGATCAGAGCCGTAGTTTAGTGTTCATCAAAATCGAAAAATCAGTCGGGGTAGAACTCTTGTAACTGAAATATCAATTCGTTAAAAACATGTCTTAATTGCGAAAATTGTCAATGCTTTACATGAATTTCATTCTCTGTAAAAGACTATGATTTTATGTTACTAAAGATTTGTGTTTACATGGTGCTAGGAAGAAGAATGTTACACATTTGCAGAGTTAGGAAGTAATTGAATTATTTGTAACGAATACCTTTTTTAGTGATTTTATTTGTAATCGTTCTTTTTTACGAAATGCAATTTTTATTCGCACTTCACTTCTTGGTCCGTCTCTGTGGTGTAGTGGTTAGCGTGATTAGCTTCCATCCAGGGAGGCCCGGGTTCGATTCCGGCTCTGCCACTAAATTTTAAAAGTGCTACGAGGATTGAAACGGGGTCCACTGAACCTCGGGAGGTGAACTGAGTAGAAGGGGTTCGATTCCCACCCCAGTCATCGTCGAAGTGGGAAGGAAGGGACCGTGGCCTTAAGTATGGTACAAACCCAGCATTTGCCTGATATGAAAATGGAAAACCAAGGAAAACCACATTCAGGGCTGTCGACAGGGTCCAAATGCAAGCTCGCACTACGCGACCCTAACCGCACGGCCAACTCACTTGGTAGTAGTATTTACCTCCTGCTAGATGTCAGTAACACACAATTAATAATCCAAATGGTGTCAAAAACAAGGACTTGCTCCATATAACTCAATGCGTAAATTCTGAAGTAAAGTTCAGTATCTAAAGAGAAAATAATGTGTGTAAATTCTCAAAGTTGTCCAGATTTTTGTTAGTGAGTTTGACTTTCGACCGGCAAACACTTTGAAGTTCTTTATGCCTGTGGTGTAGGCCCCTTCAAGACGGAATGAAAACTTGTGGTGTAGTAATTGCAGCTAACTGTGGTCGGCGGGTGCGGGCTAGCCTTGCAACTCCATTCGGGAGACGGAGAGGGGCTAGTCCCCACCGTCGGCTGTCGTGAGGATGGTTTTCCGTGGTTTTCCATTCTCCTAAGGCAGATACCGGGACAGTTCCTATTAGAGGCTATGGCCGCACCCATTTCGCCTTCTCAAATTACATCATCACAGATCTCCCTGGCCTGAAAGATGGTGTAACCGTCTAGGAGGCCCGCCGCACTCTGTCCGGGTACTGAATGGAATCTTTTACCCACCCACCCACCCCATCGTGAATGCAGAGTCGGTTTCGGCTCTACCGTGGCTGTACAGCTCTGGATTCGGAAGATGGAAAGGGGCTGGTCCTCACCACCGGTTGTCCTGATAAGTTAATGGTTTTCCATTTTCCTGCAATAAGGCGAATTCCGGGATAGTTCCTAGCATAGGCTACGGCTGCAAACCCCTCACATTATTCAATAATCACCTTATTCAATAATCACATTATTCAATAATCACCTCCCGGCCTGAAAGGAGTTTCCTAAGAGGCCCGCCTTATCCCTTCAGGGTACGGAATAAAAACATTTTTTAGTAGGCTGCGTCAATCTATTAACAAAATGAACATTACATTAAGCTATGTAATATAATACTGAGTATAAGGTTCTGTGGCGCAGCGGGTCATAAAATAATGTTTATACCATTCTACGTCGAATTTCTTATGTTTACGCACTTCAGAATAATGTGAAAGTGGCACTTTACGATACTACAGTTACTTACGGCACTCAAGTTCTACCAACATAAAATATTGCCATATGAAACATTTTTCAGATGGCTATACTGCGTCATGTGGGCTAGTCAGTAGAATGGTATCGATTTTGCCACGCAAGACGTCGACTAATTTAATGGTGAGCTCTCCTGAACTGGACATAGTGCGTTTGTCTAAATTTTATTTTAATAAAAATAAAGAAATTCAGCATATAATCAAATAAAATAGTATTATATGTTACCAGGGTGGATGTGTTTCACGTATTCGTTTTCAAATTCTCAATCGCATGTGAAATCTCATTTTCGGTCCTTGTAATGTACATAACTATTACGTGTTGGTATAACCTCCTTTCAGGCGATCCGCCATTATCTCTCTTCAGTACCGTGCAACTCCGTAGGAGTCAATGTCTTCTTGCCCAGGCGGCCATGATTCGAATCCCGGCCAATGCATGTAGGATGTTTTAAGTGAAATGTCGCATCCCTGTGGTTTAGATTTCTCGTAAAACTGGGGGTTGATGATATGATCACAATATCAACAGCCGTGTAAAACTGCAAACGTACTTACTTACTTACTCACTCACTCTTACAACTTTGTAGAAAATCTGGTTTTATAAAATTTGTCTCTACAACTTAACTTGTTCAAAACTGTATTATATGGTTGAGAAGTTCTACCACAAAAATGATACCTTCAGATTAATTTCGGAAGGAACTAAAATAGATCAGCCAGTCAAAATTTGTTCTTCTCTTCTTTTATCGATTTTGGCCAGCTGTGGACCACGTAAATAACTCCTCATGATTTAAATTTCCTTTGGTGCCAGTACTCCTTCATCCTCCTGCTTGCTGCTTCTTTCCTTTCAGCCGTCCATTGTTGTTTCTTCTTGGTCGCTGTTTCTGGCTCTAGGAAACCCTTAAATGTGTGTAACTTTTTTCTGAAGGTGGTTCTATTGTGGATGTCTTTATGTGTGATGTTCATTTCTTGCAAATCTTTCTTCGTGTTAACAAACCATTTGTCATAAGAGCTGCCTTTCCTATTGGGTTTATTGAAGTGGTTAAAGATTTTCTTAGCAAGTCTGTCATCAGGCATTCTTGAAATATGTCCGAAAAATTTAACTCTTCGCTTTCGAATGGCATCTGAAATCCTACTGCACGTTTCATATATTTCTTTCTTACTGTGTAATCGATATGTGTCAGTACATTTCTTTGGACCGAAAAGTTATTATTAAAATTATAGTTAAGTCTTCGTTTCTCTGCATGTTTCGTCAGTATTAAGGACTTCCTGACTGAATTATTCGGAGGGCTATCTGGATCTGCTAGTTTTCCTTGAAATTGGTATTGTTAGTATGACATCCTTTTTTTCCTACAAGTTCACATATCTTGCAGTCTCGAAAAACATCTGAGTGATCAGACAGAAACTATGGTTTGTAAAACGTGTCTTTTAGGTTTAACATCTCTACAGGTATGTAATTTAAATCCGATGTTTACATTCTACCATGAAATTATAATTTTAGATTGTTTTCAAATAGCCGGGATGATAGCTCAGACGATAGAGCGCTGGTCTTCTGAGCCCAACTTGGCAGGTTCGATCCTGGCTCAGTCCGGTGGTATTTGAAGGTGCTCAAATACGTCAGCCTCGTGTCTGTAAATTCATTGGCACATTAAAGAACTCCTGCGGAATAAATTTCGGCACCTCGATGTCTCTGAAAACCGTAAAATTAGTTAATGGGACGTTTAATTATTATTAATTTAATTAATAATAAAGCTAAAATATGAGGTCAGCCAGTCGAAACATTTTAAAAACTATATTAAATACTAATCAAATCATCACACATTGGGTCCATTAATGTTTCGCTCTCCTCAGTGAGACTGGATTCAAAGATCCATTTGGATCGAATGTAGCTTCGTTTGAAACTGATATTCTCAACTTGACATTCTTCGTTTTCTGTAAGTTCAGATCACCCAAACCTATCAACGGAGGGAATTCTTAAACAGATCGTATCAGTATTTTTTGTAAACAAAGTCTCGTAGTCGTGATTTTACATATATATGTCGTATTTTATTTTTTTATTTTTTGCTATTTGTTTTACGTCGCACCGACACAGATAGGTCTTATGGCGACGATGGGATACGAAAAGTCCTACGAATGGGAAGGAAGCAGCCGTGGCCTTAATTAAGGTACAGCCCCAGCATTTGCCTGGTGTGAAAATAGGAAACCACACAAAACCATCTTCAGAGCAGCCGACAGTGGGATTCGAACCCCCTATCTCCCGATTCGTGATTATAAAGAAGGCCATGTTTATATGAAGAAAGGCGTAACATAACACCTACCCGCGTTCCACTCAAGAGAGAGAATTAGTGAAGTTTAGAACTGGAACGACCCAAATTTAGAAGCCCATTCATCATTTCCAAGCATTGGGTTTATTTTTTTATACGGAGTGGTTTGAGGAAGGAGGAAGTTGAACTGCTGAGGTTCATTGCTTACTGATCAAGTGATCAAAATCTCTATAATGAAAGGATTCCTCAGCGAACTGCATTGCGCAAGAAATAAACTATGGTTCCACATGGTTGCGTCCCCTTCAAGCGTTTTATATTGCAAAACACTGAAGTGATGAACGCAGGAATTTCTCCTTCCTGGAGACCCAAGTTTAAGGTTCCGGAGCAGAGAGGGTACGTATTCCAAATATGCACCGAAGTAGTTTCATTCTACTGACCGAGCGAGTTAGCCGTGCGTTTAGGGGCGCACAGCTGTGAGCTTGCATTCGGGAGATAGTGGGTTCGAACCCCACTGTCGGCAGCCCTGAGGATGGTTTTCTGTAGTTTCCCATTTTCACACCAGGCAAATGCTGGGGCTGTAACTTAATTAAGGCCACGGCCGCTTCCTTCCTACTCCTAGCCCTTTCCTATCCCATCATTGCCATAAGACCTATCTGTGTCGGTGCGACGTAAAGCCAACTGTAAGAAAAAAAAATCTGCTGACCTTAATTGGGCAGTCTGTTAGTCATTGTATATCTTTTCCCAAGATACCAGGTTCGATCTTGGCTGGAGTCGTGGTATTTTAATGTGTTCAAATGCGATATTGTTGTTGGTTTCCTGTTCGTTAAAAAACCTCCCACCGGGCTGAGTGGCTCGGACGGTTGAGGCTCTGGCCTTCTGACCCCAACTTGGCATGTTCGATCCTGGCTCAGTCCGGTGGTATTTGAAGGTGCTCAGATACGTCAGCCTCGTGTCGGTAGATATACTGGCACGTAAAAGAACTCCCACGGGACAAAATTCAGTCACAATGGCGTCTCTTAAAATCCATAGTCATTGGAGGATCCTTACAAAAACAACGTTATTAATTGCGCTTCTTTCTATAAAGTGGTGATGAGAGCAGACCTAAGTGGAGTTCAGTATTGCTTCTATTTATTTGTATTAGGCTACTCTCGTTTCTTTAATTTTCCTGCTAAACTTCTCCAGTTTCCGCTTTTCTTCGAAAGTCGCCTCATTGTCACAAGAAGTCTCTACAAAACAAATTAATAATATTAGATCAACATGTACGATGCTGTTAATGATGATTCGTCCGTCGGATGGAGACATTAAGCCTTGAGCAGACTCCTTGGTGCTATTTGACAGGAGAAGGCTATGTGCCGGCACCAGGTTTCACCCTCTCCGTTCCCATTACGTATATCATACATCACTTCATTATTTTATCTCATCTCCTTAAGGGCATCCGGTCGTAAATATTCGCTGCGAAAATTCATCTCACTTAATATCCGATCACGTAAAGAAACGGGATGAGGGTTGGACATATTGTATGGGTGTCACTTCAGCCGCTATATTAAAAGACACCAAAGAGAATTATTTACGTACCTAAGCCACAGGGCTCTTCAGCTGGACCTCTGAGTAAACCAGTTGGTCGGAGCCCTTGGTACTGATCTGTAACTATCCCCGTCTTCCATCCAAAATGTTATCGAGAGTGCTTCCCTCACCCTTTCCGTCCGAATTTCATACAATCTTAGCAGTATGTGATGGTTATCATGACATATTATCTGTTAATTTTCCTGAAGTCAATAATTACGTATCCCCTGTGGGAGGGGGATGAAAAAGAATACACCCGCAGTATTCCCTGCCTGTCGTAAGAAGCGACTAAAAGGGATGACCAAGGGATGATTGAATTAGAACCATGAAACGACTTCTGATTAGTATCATCACGCGGGGAACACCATGGATCGCCTTTACTTGCGAGTACTGCCACTATGTTAGGTACACAATATGTTTGTGATTGATAGCAACAGAGAGTGGTTCACTATGGGTTTACAGTACCTGTGATTTGTACCCACCATGTGAGGAACACGACGAGAATACCGGCGCCCGTGATTAGTACACCTAAGTGAGGAATACCATGGGTTTGCGTTGCCTATGAGTGGCGCCGTTATGTGAGAAACACCATAGGTCTGCGTTACCTCTGGTACGTACATTACTTGTGATTAGCACCGCTACATGAGAAATACCATGTTTCTACTTTACTAGCGATAAATACCATTATGAGGGCCAGTTGACCTGGATTTTATACCCCATTGGACAACAAGCATCATCGATTTAGGATTATGCTCTGGAAGCAGCCCCTTGGTCAGTATATAATATATTGTTTTATGATAGTCTCTGGGCAAGTGGGGCATTGCGGGTCGGATCCACTAATTGTTTTAAGTTCACAATCATGGTTCATCGCCGTCTTTTTGAATCCTAGTCAGTGGATTGATGCCCGACTCGTTGGCTGAACGGTCAGCGTACTGGCCTTCGGTTCAGAGGTTCCCGGGTTCGATTCGCGGCCGAGTCGGGGATTTTAACCTTAATTTGTTAATTCCAATGGCACGGGGGCTGGGTGTATGTGTTGTCTTCATCGTCATTTCATCCTCATCACGACGCGCAGGTCGCCTACGGGTGTCAAATAGAAAGACCTGCACCTGGCGAGCCGAACCCGTCCTGGGATATCCCGGCACTAAAAGCCATACGACATTTCATTTTCATTTCAGTGGATTGATTTTGGAATTATTTTTAACTTTCAATATTGTGAATTGGATCAGCTGATTATTTAAAATGGTTTTCCGTGGTTTTCTATTTTCACACCAGGCAAACGTCTGATCAGTGGACGAATTTTGTACTTTGAAATTATCATTGCATTTCGTCTCATTTCGTACCATTAGTGGCCGATGACCTAGATGTTAGGCCCCTTTAAACAACATGCATCATCAATAATTAGGTAGATATAACATTGCTGGACACTTCGCACACGACTTGGAGAAACTTCGCGTGCTGAGTTGAACGCTCAGAGCCCAAGGCAGAAGAATTAACCATTCACTCTATCCGCCCAGGAAACGCACGCCAAGCTGTGTGTCAAATTTGAAAGTGATTGGCCCATTAAATATGAACACGCCTTGCTCTTGGTGAATCTAGCAACGAAACCCGCCAGTCAAGATTCCGAGTCATCTTCCTTTGGCCTCAATGCTGCATGTACGAGCTTTTAATTCCCTTATTAAGCGATTGTGAATGTCCTAAATAACTGATGGGGACCACAGATACAGAACACATTATGTAAGTTGTTTCGAGAAATTTAGGCCAAGTAAAGTGAATAACTCAGACGGTATAGCGCTGACCTTCTGAACTCAAGTTGGCTGGTTCGATCCCAGCTTGTCCCGATGGTATTATTATAAGAACTACTCGTTCTTCAATACCGGTACCCTTTTTGCGAACACTTTGTTTTTATTTTAACAAAACTCTTCTTTAGTGTTTAGAATATATAGAGAAACACTACGACCGGGTGAGTTGGCCGTGCGGTTAGGGGCGCTACTTTCGAATCCCACTGTCGGCAGCTCTGAAAATGGTTTTCCGTGGTTTTCTATTTTCACACCAGGCAAACGTCCGACTCGTTGGCTCAATGGTCATCGTACTGGCCTTCGGTTCAAAGGATCCCGGGTTCGATTCCCGGCCCGTTCGGGGATTTTAACCTTCATTGGTTAATTCCAGTGGCCCGGGGGCTGGGTGTTTGTGCCGTCTCCAACATCCCTGCAACTCACACACCACACATAACACTATCCTCCACCACAATAACACGCAGTTACCTACGCATGGCAGATACCACCCACCCTCATCGGAGGGTCTGCCTTACATCGCACTTTGTGCTTCTCTGTTGCTTTTGCATAGCCGACGGCATGTTGTTTTTCTTTGTATACACTCTTTGTAATGTATAATGTACCTACATACAGATAGCAAAATAAAAGTGCACTAAATCGAAATATGCAAAACTATTTTGAGTACTACGTATAGCCGTGAGCCGCCCTATGTCCCTTTAAATCTGTCACTTATGCTGTTTTCCTGTATCTGTTACCTACGGTGATATTAAAACTTTAAATCGTACAGTGTTATAATGTATTTACAAAATCACTAGAGCGAATACCTAACTGTCAGAAGAAGGTAAAGGAACTATTTAAGATCCGTGTGCCTTCGTCGCCTGATCCATTCGACCATGGCTAGCGAACAAAGCACATTTGAAGACATTCCATTTTCTCGAGAGGTATTTGTAGGATTTTGAAATTATTGTACCTCTGAAAAGGTCTGTAGGCCTATATCTAATACATGTAAAAACACTGTAGTTTTCTTTTATGCATCGTTAATACAGTTATCTTAGCAGATTTTCACACCCTGTAGAAATACTGCAAGTTGGATTATAAATCCCTTGGTAATATTATAGAAATGAAAAAAATATTGATATCTATAACGGTTCTCGAGTTATTTGAAGTGAAGATTTTAGTAAGTGTGTACGTTGGGTATTCAGCCCGATGGCCGGTTTGATCTTCAAAAGCTCCCCCAGTAGCTGTCATAGATAGCCTAGGCGTCACTAAAGAGACATACTAGGAACATGAGGAGTGAGATAGTTTCCGGTATACATAATTTATTGGAAGAATAACAACGAGCAAGAACTTTTTCCATCGGAGAAGGTGTAGGTAAAAATGAAATGGCGTGTGGCTTTTAGTGCCGGGAGTGTCCGAAGACTAGTTCGGCTCGCCAGGTGCAGATCTTTTGATTTGACTCCCATAGGCGACCTGCGCGTCAATGATAAGGATGAAATGAGGATGAAGACGGCACATGCACCCAGACCCAGTGTCAGCGAAATTAACCAATTATGATTAAAATTCACGACCCCGCCGGGAATCGAACCCGGGACCCCTGTGACCAAAGGCCAGCACGCTAACCATTTAGCCATGGAGCCGGACAAGCTGTAGGTTACGGAGCGTTATAGCTGAATGACATTGCCACTTGCTTCTCATGAAAGTGACCGCGCTTAGAAAACTGGTCAGTGCATGGGATATTTTTGAAAAGAATACCTGTCATTCAGATTCAATGTAAACCTGGAGATCCTGTGGCCATGATCACAATGCCTTCAGTGAAGTAAAGCTTGCTTAAGAAGTTGCACGTAAACTATGTTACAACTCTCTAGGTTCTGTAAAACGGATCTGCCAACTAGGTATGACCTTGTTACTGGACTGGAAGCACATTCTTTGTGACCACAAAAGAGGTTGCCCTCGGTCAGTGACGAACTTGTAGACATGTAACGTAAAGACTATTGAATACTTCCGTACCAACATTCCTGCAGTAACTTGTTATATCATCATCATCATCATCATCATCATCTGTTTACCCTCCAGGTTCGGTTTTTCCCTCGGACTTAGCGAGGGATCCCACCTCTACCGCCTCAAGGGCAGTGTCCTGGAGCTTCAGACTCTTGGTCGGGGGATACAACTGGGGAGTATGACCAGTACCTCGCCCAGGCGGCCTCACCTGCTATGCTGAACAGGGGCCTTGTGGAGGGATGGGAAGATTGGAAGGGATAGGCAAGGAGAGGGAAGGAAGCGGCCGTGGCCTTAAGTTAGGTACCATCCCGGCATTCGCTTGGAGGAGAAGTGGGAAACCACGGAAAAACACTTCGAGGATGGCTGAGGTGGGAATCGAACCCACCTCTACTCAGTTGACCTCCCGAGGCTGAGTGGACCCCGTTCCAGCCCTCGTACCACTTTTCAAATTTCGTGGCAGAGCCGGGAATCGAACCCGGGCCTCCGGGGGTGGCAGCTAATCACGCTAACCACTACACCACAGAGGCGGACAACTTGTTATATGCTTCTCTAATAGTGAAGGTGGATTTATCTGTAGTAATATAACGAGAGCTCCAGACTTTACCTAGAGAGCATTGTATTTATTTTGACTATTTAGCGAATAACTACAAAATTAAATAATGAATAATAATTAAAGTATACAATATCAAGTAAATCAAATACCGTCGAATACACAGGTATTGTATTCATAACGTATACAGAGAACAATACTCTCACCAGAGAAATATACTGGTTTATACTAGCATTTAAGAAACCTCCGTGGCTCAGACGGCAGCGCGTCGGCCTCTCACCGCTGGACACCGTGGTTCAAATCCCGGTCACTCCATGTGCGATTTGTGCTGGACAAAGCGGAGGCGGGACAGGTTTTTCTCCGGGTACTCCGGTTTTCCCTGTCATCTTTCATTCCAGCAACACTCTCCATACTCATTTCATAGCATCATCATTGTCATCATCTGTTTACCCTCGGACTCAGCGAGGGATCCCACCTCTACCGCCTCAAGGGCAGTGTCCTGGAGCTTCAGACTCTTGGTCGAGGGATACAACTGGGGAGAATGACCAGTACCTCGCCCAGGCGGCCTCACCTGCTAGCATCTATCACTCATTAATATAAATCACTTTGGGAGTGGCGAACCCATCGTAATAACAGCCTATATCTGATTCATTCATTACATCCCTGACCCGGTAAAAGACTGGAAAACAGGTTGTAGGTTTTCTTATTAGCATTTAACCTCTTTGGGCTCCAGTCTCGTGACATGTCGGCTGTTGGTTTCATTAGAATAACACATTTACGTCCTGTTGATTGTGCAGTCTGTGGTCAAATGTATTATTGATGATGTTTCTAGTGTCTTGTTCTGATGAATTTAGATAAAACGAGCTTTGCTACGGAATTCTACATTGTTTATAGAATTCTAGATGAAGATTTTATTTTAAAAATTGCATAATAACATAGGATTTGAAAAATTCCGTTTTAGGCGCCTTTCCCTAAACTACTATTTTATCGAGCGTGAGTAAAGTTATTAATAGTCTAGACTGTAATGTTTTATTCCCCGACTTTACATCATCATCATCATCATCATCATCTGTTTACCCTCCAGGTTCGGTTTTTCCCTCGGACTTAGCGAGGGATCCCACCTCTACCGCCTCAAGGGCAGTGTCCTGGAGCTTCAGACTCTTGGTCGGGGGATACAACTGGGGAGTATGACCAGTACCTCGCCCAGGCGTCCTCACCTGCTATGCTGAACAGGAGCCTTGTGAAGGGATGAGAAGATTGGAAGGGATAGGCAAGGAAGAGGGAAGGAAGCGGCCGTGGCCTTAAGTTAGGTACCATCCCGGCGTTCGCCTGGAGGAGAAGTGGGAAACCACGGAAAAACACTTCCAGGATGGCTGAGGTGGGAATCGAACCCACCTCTACTCAGTTGACCTCCCGAGGCTGAGTGGACCCCGTTCCAGCCCTCGTACCACTTTTCAAATTTCGTGGCAGAGCCGGGAATCGAACCCGGGCCTCCGGGGGTGGCAGCTAATCACGCTAACCACTACACCACAGATGCGGACCCCGACTTTACATACTAATTTTTATTAAATTCTGTTCATCCGTTTTCTCGTGGCCTAGGCAACAAAAATCCACATTCATGAATATCTCTGTTATCATATTCGGCACCGTAAAACTGTATAAGACATAAATGATCGGATTTTTTTTTTTTTTTTTTTTTTTTTGCCAGTTGCTTTACGTCGCACTGACACAGATAGGTCTTATGGTGACGATGGGACAGGAAAGGGCTAGGAATGGGAAAGAAGCGGCCGTGGTCTTAATTAAGATACAGCCCCAGCATTTGGCTGGTGTGAAAATGAGAAACCACGGAAAACCATCTTCAGGGCTGCCGACAGTGGTGTTCGAACCCACTGTTTCCCGAATACTGGATACTGGCCTTACTTAAGCGACTGCAGCTATCGAGCTCGGTGATCGGAAACTGAATTCTAGATAACTTTAGTTATGTATTATGTAGTATTTATCGATAGGAGCACTAGGCATAATAACATAGATTTTTGAGGAAATAATTTAGGCCTTCTCTTTAAACTACCATTCACTCAGCGTGAACTAAATTATTTATAGCCTAGATATTGTAGTGCCTTATTCCCTGACAACATACCAATTTTAATTAAATTCCCTTCCGCCATTTTCTCGTGATGTGCGTACAGGCAGACAGACAGACAGACAGACAGACAGAGATAGATGACGAAAAAATAAGAAGGTGGATTTCCTAGTTACTGTGAATACGGCCGATACAGAAATACTATTCTTGTTTAATTCTGAGCAGTGTACTGACAAAACTCTTATTTTATAGGCCTATATAGTGCTGCAGGAGCGATAATATGAAAGTAAAGTAAACTCGTGTCCTCATCCCGAGGTGGTGCAGCTTTTTTCAGGCACACCCCCATTGGAGGTGAGCTGCATGTACCATTTCAACCACATACCAGCCCTCCTGCTATTCTTAAATTTCTGGCAGTACCGGGAATCGAACCCGGGCCCGCGAGGACGGCAGCTAATAACACTAACCGTTCCGCTACGGAAGCGGACAATATGAAAGTGATAACACGAGAACGATAATACTGTGGTAATAGACAGAGGACAAAGTCTTCTTTTTCGCACTGATACAGATAGGTCTTATGGCGACATCTTCAAGGCTGCCGACAGTAGGGTTCGAACCCACTATTTCCCGAATGCAAGCTGACAGCTACATGACCCAAAGCGCGCAGCCACTCACTCGGTTTTGAAGTTTCTGATGTTGGTTTGGTCACTGAAGCCATGAATTTTTAAAAAAGATGAGAATTTAGTGGATAATAATTATGCAGCTAACGACCCATAGGCTACATCGGCCATTTTAATAATAATAATAATAATAATAATAATAATAATAATAATAATAATAATAATAATAATAATAATAATAATAATTTCCCTCGCCGAGTCCGAGGGAAAAGCCAACCCTGGAGGGTAAACAGATTAAGATAGATAGATAGAATAATAATAATAATTGCACAGTTCTTAGATTACACTGATGTGTTGGAATTTTGTTTCACAAGACTCCTAAAACGTGACACATATGAACAGCCCGGGTCAAGCATTTTAACCTGCGCTGGAAGAAATGCATTAAGTTCCTAAAATACGTAATCAGATATTATTCACCATATTGTTTCATTGCATATTGAAAACATAAAATCACTGAACAAGTTGGCTACGCAGTATGATCGTGTAGTTTTGAGCTTGTATTCGGGAGATGGTGGGTTCGAGACCATTATCTGCAGATTACCCGTTGTCAAACCAGGCATATAATGGGGATGTGTCTTAATTAAAACCATGATTACTATCTATCCAGTCTTAATCCTTTTCCATCCCAGAGTAGCCAAAAGCTGTACTTGTTAGTGCAACATTGAACTATTTGCCGAGGTGGTAAAGACATGCTGGATTCACCGTGAAGGACTTAGGGTTCGATTTCCCGTTAGGAAGTCGGAAAAAGTATTAGAAGCTTCTGGAAAAGCACATGACTGGGTTTCATTCAGCCTACAACAGAAATGATTGTCAGGTTAATTCCTGTGTGGGAAAATGGGGGTGAAAGCGTCTGGGCATAGAGCTAATCATTGCATGACTCAATTTCACCGAGGTTACGGAAATTGGAATTACCTTGCATTTCTCCAAGGACCTTGTATAGCCTGTATAGAAAGGACTCTGCTTTGTTCTCCTCCTCCCCCCCCCCCCCCTCCGCCTCCACATGTGTATATTGTTCCCTGAGCTTCGTTTTCAAATCTATATTATTTGTGAATACAAGCCTTCCAGTAGAATATCTGAGGATCGGTTGTAAACTCTTTGTTGGATGGCATTTATTTATTTATTTATTTATTTATTTATTTATTTATTTATTTATTTATTTATTTATTTATTTACTTTCACCAAGAAAGCGTTGTTTTGAAAGTAAATAGAAGAAAAAACATGGTGAATGGATATAATTTTACCCACTGTATGTTTCTGCTTTATTTTACGGAATACCCACTGAAATAGGAGAAATTTAGCACGAAATCAGGTCCCTTTCTCTATAAGGCGTCTACACACGACCCATTCTGCTGGGTCCGATCTGCTGGGTAGTTGGCGAGGTAAATCGGGTGCTGCTCTCCACACGACAGTTTGCTGGACCCGATCTGCTGCGTAGTTGGCACAGTAAATCGGTTGCTGCTCTCCACACGACACAGTTTGCTGGACCCGATCTGCTGCGTAGTTGGCGCGGTAAATCGGGTGCTGCTCTCCACACGACACAGTTTGCTGGACCCGATCTGCTGCGTAGTTGGCGCGGTAAATCGGGTGCTGCTCTCCACACGACACGATCTGCAGTAGGCTCTCTGGCTCGCTTTATCATGTTTCCTTTATTCTCCAAGTTTCAAAAAATAGGAATTGCACTGACATTGTTGTCATTGAAGTCGATACGAAAGAGAAAATGTTGGGTTAAAATGTGGTTATTGCAGAGGAAAGAATGTAGTCACACAAATATTACTAGAACAATTTGATTTTAGAAACTTTCTACGAATGGGTATCGACATTTTCAATGAATTGCTCGATATGGCGGCGTCTTTAATACAGAAACAAGACGTTGTAATGAAGGAAAGTGTGACTGTTCAAGAACGATTAATCGTGACTAAGATTTTTAGCAACCAGAGGGAGATACGAAGATTTGCAATTTAGTGTGACCGAGTCACCGCATGCAGTGTTTTCCATTTTCCTTTTTAAAATAGAGGTGGTCACGTCCTCATCGACTAGTTTGTATTAGTCTAGCAAAATTTCTAACGCTTCATTGTGCATAATTATCTCTGTTGAGGTAACTGGAACTTGAAATATCTTTTTTTTTTTTTTTTTTTTTTTGCTAGGGGCTTTACGTCGCACCGACACAGATAGGTCTTATGGCGACGATGGGATAGGAAAGGCCTAGGAATTGGAAGGAAGCGGCCGTGGCCTTAATTAAGGTACAGCCCCAGCATTTGCCTGGTGTGAAAATGGGAAACCACGGAAAACCATTTTCAGGGCTGCCGATAGTGGGATTCGAACCTACTATCTCCCGGATGCAAGCTCACAGCCGCGCGCCTCTACACGCACGGCCAACTCGCCCGGTACTTGAAATATCCCATAGATTTCGGGCTCCTAGTGATGTAAAGAAAACGAACGCTCAGTAACGTCACTCACTCACAAGTATTCTGAAATTGATAACATAAAGTTTCTGACAGCGATGAGAAAACTGTCAGGCTGTCCATCACTGTTAACTTCCGACAATTTCTTCCAGCTTACTCAATGTGTAGGAAAAGCTTATCTCAGAGCATAGACCGCATTCCTCTGAACTGGGTTTCGAGTAGTACGATTACTTCTCGCGAGTCTAATTCCAATAAAACTGTTTATTATTGCTAAACAAATCGGAAATGAGAGTTATTTGCATAAGATAAGCTTGGAAGATGTAACAACCGTATGATCACGACTTTCAGCAATGAGTTTCACTTTACTAAGAACACGAACTCATCCATATCAGGAGAAATCTAGGAACAGTTTCCAGCATTCGGTCCAGTGTACAGTACAATAAGCAGAAAGGAAGTTTCTAGTTTAATTGAACCATTTACCGACTAGTTTAGCACGTTACCCTTAAGCGGTAGCCGAGATCGACTCTTGACATTGGATTCATGAAATCGGTTCGAATATCACCGAGTCATCCTTTAAATGAATTTCTACACTTTTAAATTGGAAAAGAGTATAAAAGCACTTCAAGGATGATGGGCAGTTGAATTCGAACTCACTTACCCGCTCATTGCAGGGTACATGCTTCAATGGTTATAAGAACGGCAACATGCCAGAAGCGATAGTGCCGGACGCGACCACGCTAAAATCGTGCCGCTAGCGACCGAGTGGATTAAGCATCGTGCCACATGCGACAAATTGTTTTGTTAAAAGGGATTATACCTCAATTTCGGAGTCCCTGGTAGAGCGTAATTAGGTTCTGAACAAACTTAAGATATGGTCTGTCAGAGCCCTAGAGATAAGTTCTCAGCTACTACCACGAGGGGGTTTGAGGTTGAGCTTTTAATAGCCGCTGTTTTTTCTCTTTAAAAAAAAAAAAATTCAGCAAATCTGTTTGTCAACACAGATTAACAATAACTAGCCACTACTTTTGAAAAACAACTTCTTTGTCAACAAAAATTTACAACTTTAATGCTAGCTTATTTACATTGTGTTCTCCAAAGCTGTACGAGGTTTGTCCGAAAAATACGTATAAATCCGTCGGGGTGACGTATCACGTATCGTGGAGGCGCCGCCAGGTGGCACTGCTGTTGTCGCCAATCTTCTCAACGCTCAGTTCGAGTCGGAGAGCTCTGCGTGTCAGTAGCAGTGTGCGGCTGCTTATTGAAAGTTACCCGTTTTCACCTGCCGTCGGTATGGAGCTCTCTCTGATTGAGGAACAGCGCATCAACATCAAGTCTCAGAGCTCGTGTGGCCCGAGTTCGACCGGATTTGGCACAAGGGGGCAGGTGGATCCTTCATCACGACAATGCGCCCGCTCACACGTCGCTCGTTGTGCGTGAGTTTTTGGCCCGAAGCTCAATCACCGTGACAGACCACCCGCCTTATTCACCCGATTTAGCCCCTTGTGACTTCTTCCTGTTCCCGAAATGCAAAAAGGTGCTTCGGGGGCGGCACTTGGGTGCTGTGGAAGCCATCAAGGGAGAAACGACACGGCAACTGAACAGCATCACAACTGAAGACTTTCAACAATGTTATCAACAGTGGAAACGGCGTTGGCAGAAGTGCATCTTGTCTCAGGGAGAGTACTTTGAAGAAGACCATATTGTAATACCTATAATCGAATCGTGCGGAGTAACAGCTTGATACTGTCATAAGTGTTATTTAACCATATCAAAACAAACTCGACCGGGCGAGTTGGCCGTGCGCGTAGAGGCGCGCGGCTGTGAGCTTGCATCCGGGAGATAGTAGGTTCGAATCCCACTATCGGCAGCCCTGAAGATGGTTTTCCGTGGTTTCCCATTTTCACACCAGGCAAATGCTGGGGTTGTACCTTAATTAAGGCCACGGTCGCTTCCTCCCAACTCCTAGGCCTTTCCTATCCCATCGTCGCCATAAGACCTATCTGTGTCGGTGCGACGTAAAGGCCCTAGAAAAAAAAAATAAACTCGATGCATTTTGTCGTTTTAACTACAACATTTGAAGTTGTTGAAGACAGAATACATAAAATAGGGTAATACAAAACATACCTCCGTTAACAACTTGGCAAAAATCCATTAGTTTCTGCTGTTTTTCACCTTCAAGCTTCTTTTCTTCCACATAGGTTTCAACAACTGTTTTTGCTCGAAGCGAACGCTTCCTCCACAGAAGCTCAAAAATATTCCGAACTCGAATTTGCTACAAAATTAACTGTGCAAGACATCATTTACTGCTGTGTGTTATTGTTCCTTAACGTACTATAGTATATCTTCCCATCATACTTCGGTGTGTTTACATAGTGCGCTGACCATGTCCTCGGACACTCCCGACACTAAAAGCCATACGCCATTTCATTTCAACATGTCTTTAAACTTATGAGTACCATCTTCCTTATTCTACGAGATGACGAGCAGCCAGCAGACCTCGTCATCATTTTCTTTTGTTTTTTTAGGAATAGTGGTCTGTTTTATTATGTTTAAAAGTGAATGTTCTTCTTCTTCTTTTTCTTCTTGGCGTTTGGGCCTACTGAGGACCACGGGGCTCGTTTCGACTCCTTGTATGGAAATTCTGTTTTTTCTTTGCCCAGAATGCTTTCATCTTCTGGCTGTGTGCTTGTTTCCTTTCCTCGGTCCACTTCGGTCGGGTGGTGCCTGTACTCTGCTGGTGAGAGACTCTGGAAAGACACCTTGAAAGGTTAACTGCCGGAATAATACACGATCCTGTATGGTTTGTTCTGAAATCCCCAGCTGTTCTAAGTCGGACTTCACTGTGGTGATCCATTTTTTTTTTTTTTTTTTTGGACGGTTTTACTCTCTTCTGCTTTAGTCTTTATGTATTTTGTGTATTTGAATTTGATTTATGAAATATATGGTTTCATTTCAAAGGCAATGTCTTATTCCATTTTAATACATTTTGATCAATTTTTAAATAATTTTATACCATAATAAGGCATTGCGAATTAGATCCACTTATTATTTTAACTTCATAATATTTTTCTTCATGCCCTTTCGAAATCTAGTCGGTGGGTAAATTTTAAATTTTAATTATTATTACATTTCGTTTCATCTCGCATCATTATGGGCCGATGACCTAGATGTTAGACCCCTTTAAACAACAATCATCATCGTCATATCGCCACTCCTACCAATAACCTGTCTGACTTATTGCGATCTTAAACAAGCAGCAGATCATGTGGTTTCCCATTTTCACACGAAGCAAATGTTGGGGCTGTAGCTTAATTAAGGCCATGGCCGCTTGCTATTTTGCTCCTGGCCCTTTCCTGTCCTATCGCCGCCATAAGACCTATCTGTGTCGGTGCGATGTAAGGCAAATAGTAGGAAGAAAGCAAGTAGCAAAAGAAAAGAAGAGTGAAAAATCGGCGGTTACGAATAAACATGTATGACCATGACTAATCATAGTATATCTAGTTACAACTTACACACCCCTCGTACCCGTTCATTGACTATATGACCTGAAAATTTTCTATTATAAGAAGGTGTAACAGAACTTGAAGATCAACCGGCCGTGAACGCGTTCAGTCCACCTCTTAGCAGGGAGAAGTGGAGCATGAACATCTCGGTTCCTGGGTGAGGAAATAACACACTCAGCCGAGGACAAGCGTTTGGCATGTCTGTCCCAAAAAACGGATTTCAGACCTCGGATATCGATACACTTATGAGAAAATGAAGTATTAACTGTACTATGTATGTGCACCCCCTCAGTCCCGGTTCCTAACCTGATGTCGGGGATGAGGTAATATGAATTTATATGGCACGTTTTTACGGTCGGATACCCTTCCTGACGCCAGCCTCAGTTGAGGAGCTAATGAAGATGATATGAATGATAAAGTAAAGGCAAAGTCATCTCCGTATAGGTCATGAAGGCACTGGAAGGGGTAACCTGGTACCCATTTTTGGTGTAGACTGAGTGAACCTCAGATCCATGTGCACCTCCGAAAGTGGAAATCTCGTTTCTGAAATTTTACGACTTCCTGACGGGAAATCCAACCCACGTCCTTCCGGGCGAACCGAGCACGCCTTTACCGTCTCGGCCAGGCAGTCCCTAGAAATGAATGATAGTGAATGAAATTGGCAAAGGAAGGAGGTGGAAGGAAGGAGTTGGCTGTGGTCTGTTAACAAGAACTGTCCTGGCATTCGCCTGAAGTGAAAATGGGAAAAAACAGAAAACCATTCTCAGGACAGCCGACGGTGGGGTTCGAACCCACTCGTCTTCCGAATGCAGAGCTTGGCTCCATAATCGTAGGGTGTTAACACCACGCCATTCCGTTCGGTAATCAATTGTACTATCGTTTTTTTTTCCTTTCTGAGTCCGTTTACCCTCCAGATTTGTTTTTTCCTCGGAGTCAGCAAGGGATCCCACCTATACAGCCTCAAGGGCAGTGTCCTGGAGCGTGAGAATTTGGGTCGGGGATACAACTGGGAAGGATGACCAGTAACTCGCCCAAGCTGCCTCACCTGCTAAGCTGAATAAGGGCCTTGTGGGGAGGATGGGAAATTGGAAGGGATAGACAAGGAAGAGGGAAGGAAGCGGCCGTGGCCTTAAATTAGGTGCCATCCCGGCATTTGCCTGGAAGAGAAGTGGGAAACCGCGGAAAACCACTTCCAGGATGGCTGAAGCGCGAATCGAACACCCCTCTACTTATTTGACCTCCCGAGGCTGAGTGGACCCCGTTCCAGCCCTCGTAACAATTTTCAAAATTCGTGGCAGAACCGGGAATCGAACTCGGGCCTCCAGGGATGGCAGATAATCACACTAACCACTACACACAGAGATGGACTACTATCATTTTATATAATATAAATACACGTAGTTACAGCAATTTTGTCTTCTCTTAGCCAAGTATATTTAATAATTACACCTATTTAAATCATCTCATTATGTCCCACTAAGTAATTCAATTTACAATTTACACCGACACAAAATTTAGTAGTTCCTCTCTCTCTCTCTCTCTCTTTGCGTTGTAGAAGTATTCACACAGTGGTCACTACCACGACAAAAAGTCGTAGTAGTGACTGTATCCCTTCATGTAGTGGTGGCTTTAGGAAGAAGGCAAGAAAGTACCAAACACAGCCTGTGTTCGCAAGAAACCACCAAGTGGACCTGGACGTGGTATTGAGAAAGTTGCTGCTTCATTGTTCGCTCCTCTCTGTCTGAGGGTCAGTATTCTCGTGGTTAAAAGTGCTCTTTTTACAAGCGTATCGGTATAACCACTGCCTTCGTACATCACGCAGGCAGTGGTATAACACTACGATAATACGACCTGGCCAATCAGAATGCATTCTCGAAAAGTATGGTCGCTGATGGGTGATGGCCTCTGCCCTTTACGAAAGTGGTGTCATCTGGTATGATTTGTAGTAAATATGACAAGTGATTAGCAATTGTTTTTTGTGTAAATGGGGGGGAAATTGTTGTTTGAACTGTGTCAACATCAAGTAGTCCGCCTCCGTAGCGTAACGGTTAGCATTATTA
Source organism: Anabrus simplex (assembly GCF_040414725.1). NCBI lineage: Eukaryota > Metazoa > Arthropoda > Insecta > Orthoptera > Tettigoniidae > Anabrus > Anabrus simplex. The sequence goes on along the minus strand of NC_090271.1, from coordinate 100,395,713 downwards.
GCTGCTGTCCTCGGCGGCCCGCGTTCGATTCCCGGTACTGCCAGAAATATAAGAATGCAGCTCACCTCCATTGGGTGTGCGTGAAAAGAGCTGCACTACCTCAGGATGAGGACACGAGTTTTAACATGTAGTCAATAGGCCTACGTAAGTTCGAATAATTTTTGCTATTTGTGGTCACACGTAGTCAATAAGTTCATTTGGAAATGTTTGATAGATTTCCAAGTTATTTGAAATCATTTAAGAAAAGACTAGGTAAAAAGATGTGGAATCTGCCAACTGGGCTACAGCACTAAATGCAGACCAATGATCATTGACTTGATAGAATTCTTCATAATTCATCAATTATATTATAACACGTAAAAGAAAATCCCTAACCCCCATTCTTTCTGCTAACCAAGCTTGAGAAGTTCAACAACTTGCATAAAACAACAGGTTATGTAATTGTAAATGTGGACTAATAAAAGCACTGACATTAATTAATCGAAGTGTATAGACGGTCCTAAATGCAGATCAGTGATCATTGACTTGATATAATCCTTTATAATGATCAATTATATTATAAGTAAAATGCTAATCCTCATTCTTTCTGCTAACAAAGCTTGAAAAGTCTTAACACCTTATACAAAACTATCGGTTACGTAATTGTAAATGCGAGCTAATAAAAGACTGCCACGGTTTTCTGAGTAACTTAACCTGAAATCATTCATATTATCTTAAACGAAAAAAAGTATTATTTCGTATTCGAGTTTTAAATATTACTTTGATCAATTTAATTATTCTATTTTAGGTTATCAGACAAACTTACATAGTGTAGATGGCATAAATAGGCCGAATTCGATCATAGATGTCCTCATCAGCTGATCAACGTAAACAAACCAGTCGTCACCATCACCAAACAAGAGGATTATGGGAATAAAAGCGGGCATGGCCCACACACACACTGCGAGAATCGCGTTGTGATAGGCCAGGTCGTTTTATGAATACAGAGACGCTTATTTTTATTTTTCTGCTCCTACTGAACTGATTGAGATAAACCAAGTGCAGGGAAATTCTGGGTATCTCTGCTTTATTACTGGCAAGTTTCGTGGAAAAATGGTGAGCAGTTTCCACATTTATTCAATCCGAATCGAACGACAAACTGGCTGATAAAACTTTCCAAATAATTGATATCGTATCTACATCGCATATAATATCAGTCCTCTTAACATTGCCACAAAATAAAATAAAAAACGAATGTGTGGATGGACACTAGATTCTTATTATATTAATAAGATGGTCATTATTATCTTCACAATTTAGACATCAAGACCTCAATCCTCTTTCGCCAACATCCTTCTTTAGTGGACACTGTTCACGAACTTTGTGGACGATTCCATAATCCATATGCGAACTTGCTGCTTTCGGGGAAAAAAGAGTTCCCCGCATTTTGGCAGAAAACTTAAACATATTACTCCAATACTCCCAGTGACATGCCAGGGCAGAAGCAGACGGAGCACTTTAAACAAAGTTGAAACTCAGGAAACTGAAATGAAGTAATAAATATGTTTAGAAAATATGTTGAAAATATGTTTTAAAATCTCTTTATTTGAAATTCTTTGTAAATATATAAAAATACTGCACCTTTTAATAACAGTTGCTATGAGTAAGAGAGAGAGAATCCACAAGGGATAGCTCTCCTAGACCAAGGGGTACCGTACGGTAAGAGCATTAGATGGATAGCAATGTACTTAATGCCATTCCAATTTTCATACTATTTATCTCAGGATAAAATGAGCTTACATATTTTTTAATTTTGAAATTGCCCTGTTGAACAGCTATCCCCAGCGAGGAATAATTTATTTTTCTTTACATATACCGTATAAGTGGTGATTTGCTACTGACAATGAATTACGTAAAACATCTAAACAATTATCATTTAAACCGGACGAGTTGGCCGTGTGGTTAGGGGCGCACAGCTGTGAACTTGCATTTGGGAGATATTGGGTTCGAACCCCAATGCCGACAGCCCTGAAGATGGTTTTACGTGGTTTCCCGTTTTCATACCAGGCAAATGCTGGGGATGTATCTTAATTAAGGCTACGGCCGCTTCCTTCCCAGTCCTAAGCCTTTCCTATCCCGTCGTCGCCATAACACCTTTCTGTGTCGGTGCGACGTAAATCACATTGTAAAAAAATATATATTTTATAAACGAAAGAGGAATATCAAAACAAAAGAAGAAACTAGCTGAATATTTTGTGCTAGATCCTCGCGCACCGAAGAGCAACCGAACTGAAGTGAATGCGTTTCTAGAAAGATTATATATTCAGACTTTTCCAAAATTTTAGCGAAAATAGACGGATTGCAATTTGGCTCGCTTTCTGTGCAACACATTTTATATTTTTCTGTATGCTAAACCTGGGTTCCTTAAGATCTACTTAAATGTGTTTAGTGTTCCCCGAAACAAAAAATGTTAGAACATTCTGTTATGGTCTGTTCTATAGAAGCACTAGATGTGTCGACGTGCGGACACATATAGCCGGCCAGATAGATATTTATACAAGGACGCACCTAATATACACTGTGAGTAAAGGTGTTTAATTGCTTCCTGCTTACGGAGCCGAAATTAAACAGCTGTTCGGGGCGGAGCTGTGGATCACTCTTCGCCAAGCCCCAGGCCTTACCGTCGCTGTTACCTGGTCATCATCTTCTGCAGATCAATAGCGTGCCTCGACCCACAATTAGTAATGGAGGTGTACGTTAATGATAGAAAGTCCACTTAACGCGCAAAACAATAATGTATTTCCGCCTGGGACCGTGCAGTGGCGTTGCTCTTGACTTTCCAAATACAAATTACTTTCTTATAAGGAGCAAGCTGCTGCTGGGTATTTCGAGTATCCTTCAGATGTGAGCATGTCAACGTAACTATAGGTTGATACACTGGATCCAGTGAGTTGCCGAAGTTATGCAACATTGGGCGTGGTCACTACTTGAATGGGTACCCCAAGTCCAGGTTTGGATAAGCTACTAACTTTGCTTTGTTTTGTAGGAACACTCAAACCCATGAGATCACCGACGTTAAGCAACATCGCACGTAGTATTCGGGAGATACTGGGTTCTAATCCTACCGTCGGCAGCCCTGAAGATGGGTTTCCGTGGTTTCCTATTTTCACACCAGGCAAATGCTGGAGCTAATCAAGGCCACGACCGCTACCTTATTACTACTACTGAAATGTTTTCATTCCTCCCCTGAAGGGGGAGGCAGGCCTCTTGGACGCTAACGCCATCTCTCAGGCCGGGAGATTTGTTACGGTGAAGGAGATGCTCGGAGAAGATGAGGGGGTTGGCGGCCGTGGCCTACACTAGGAACTGTCCCGAGATTCGCCTCAGTGCAGGAGAATGGAAGACCACGGAAAAGCATTCTCAGGACAGCGGACGATGATAGTGGTGGTGGTGGTGATTATTGTTTTAAGAGGAAGTACAACTGGGCAACCATCCTCTATATAACACTAATCAGAGGGAAATAATGGAAGGGATCCGACACTTCGAAAAATGAAGATATCGGCCAAAGGAAGACAAGGGCCACGAAGGGCGTGAAAATGAAAGACTCCCTACCCCTCGCAAACCTAATAGCGTCGGGGTCGGAAAAGAACAAGAGTTGACCAAGGGAGGTCAGAAAGGATAGGTGAAAGTGAGGAGGCTGGCACAAGTAAGTGGAAACAATGCCAGGACTCAGCTATGGGCCCCGTGGTCGCCAACCCACGCTCCAAAGTTCAGTGCCCATTGGGCCCCTTTTAGTCGCCTCTTACGACAGGCAGGGGATACCGTGGGTGTTATTCTACCGCCCCCACCCACAGGGGGTAGCGGACGATGAGGACCAGCCGTCTCCCGAATACAGAGGCGTAGAGGCACGGTAGAGCCATGCCCCCCCCCCCTCCTCCTCTGCTCGGTTGGCTGGTCAGAGACCCACTCTGCATCTACCGCCCGCCACTACCTTCCCAATCTTAGCCCTTTCCCACTCTTCCGTCGCCGAAAACGTTTGATGTGTTAATGCGACGTTAAACCGCTAGCAAAAAGAAAAAAACACAGGAAAAAACCATAACATTGGACGTGATCACCATTTGAATGAACATCCCAAGTCCAGGTTTGGATAACGTAATAGCTTTGCTTTCTTTTATGCAGTCAGTCATTAAGCATTGCCCCAGAGGAGTGCGACAGGCTCCGGCAGCCAGCACAATTCCTGTCCTCGCCGCTAGGTGAGGGCTTCATTCATTCCATTCCGGACCCGGTCGAATGTCTGGAAACAGGCTTGTGGATTTTCTTCTATCGAGCTGTAAAAGATTTAAAAAATATATTACGGGTCAATTGAGGAGTCGTCAGTTTATATGAAACTATTCATATGAATCAGAATAGAATATGCAACGATTGATGAAGGGAATTTACCTGATAGACTAATGGACTTCACTGTAGTGGAGAAAGGAAGCAGAGGAGGACGTAGAGAGTTCGATTAGACTCGGCATTTAATGCATTCAAGGTTAGAGACATAAAGGAGGTCACAGTAGGCTATATCTTTGAGTTTAGCATTGTAGATGCACTTGGGATCCCAACAAGAAGAGTCATTGCAGCGTAGTGCCTCATTCAAGTATTTTTTGCTCTGTAAAATATTTTAAAATTTCTGAAAATGTCCCGGCTTTAGAACAATATTAAACACTGAAATAGCTGAAAACATTTATCTAACGTCTCGATATGAGACTTCAGCGAACGACTAAATTTATTGATTCTTCCCAGCCAGCTGCACGTGTACTTCACTTAGCGACAGTAATCAGAACTCGATTCCTTTCTTCAAAGAGGAAACAGCTGACGTAAACATAAACTCAGCGAGACTCAGAGTGTTCAGTCACTCGCGATTGATAACAACTATAATGATTTGTTTTGTCTTGAGAGGGGATTGAGCCGTTTGTCCCAGTTTTTCACCGCTACTCAGTACAAATAAGTCATGTTATTTTAATACACTGTTCCCTTAAGACTTTGTAGCGTCATATCATGCGATAAAATGCCCTGGAATAATTTTTTTTGCTTACGTATTTTTAAAAACATAATTGCACCTAGAATCGATTAATTCAGGTTTAAAAATGTATTTCGGATCTCGCTTCATTAATAAAGTGTCCGGAATTCTACTGAAAGAAAACTCTAAATCAGTTTATCACAACCGAGTGAGTCAGCTATGCGGTGCGAGTCACATAGCTGTGGGTCTGCATTCGGGAGACGGTGGGTTCGAACGTCAACCCCCACTATAAGCAACCCTGAAGATGATTTTCCATGGTTTCTCCAGGTTCACATAAGGCCTTAATTAAGGCCACGATCGCTTCCTTGCCGTTCTTAGCCCTGTCCTATCCCATCGTCGTCATCTCTGAGTCGGTGAGACGTAAAACAAAAAGCAAAAAACATATTTTTCTAACACATCGGGTTTGTCTGAAAATGGTTTGGTTGGATGAATTGAATATTCCTGAGTTTCGTGATTATTACCATTATGTTTGATAGTTGTATTTCGGATGTTTCCGTTTGTCAGTTAAATACTGAATATCAGAAACCTACTTTTTAGCGTAGACGGATCGTGTTACTGTAAGAGTACGTTCGGGAGATGATGGGATCGAGATAATTGTTGGCAGCCCAAGAAGATGATTTCAGTGGGTTTTCTACTTTCACACGAAACAAATGCCTATCGAGTCTGTACCTTAATGAAGTCCGCAACCGCTACCTTCCCAATGCTATCCTTTCCCTATCAAAGCGTCACCGAATTTTAGACTGTGCTAGTGCGACACTGTATCATTAGCAATATTTATATTCAAATACAACAGGGTGTAATGTAATATTTACGTCTCCTAAATACATTTCGTCACATAAATAATGATAGGCTAAAAATGTCTAGTGCCCGAGTAAAAGCACGACGGAAAGGTTAGAGCCTATTATCACAGATATTTTAATAAACGGATGTTAATCAATCATCTGCATTTAGGACTGTCGCCCATGTGGCAGATTACTTGGCAATTGTTTATCTAGCTTTTTTTAAACGTTTTCAAAGAAATTGGAAATTTATCCTATTTTCCGATAAGTGAATATTTGACCCAATTTATCCTCTTGAATTCCAACATTGTCTTATTCTTATCTTCCCTACTTTTAAAAGCTTCGCTCAGGTTTATGCATCTACTAATGTCATTCCATGCCACCTCTCCACTGACGGCTCGAAACGTACCAACTGGACGAGCATCTCGTCTCCTTACTTCCAAGTCTTCCCAGCCTAAAGTTCGCAACATTTTTGTAACAATGTTCCTTTGTAACAAATCATGCTGCTTTCCTTTAGATCTTTTACAGTTCTCGTATCAAGTAGTTCTGGCGTGGAGTCCCATACACTGGAACCATATTCTATTATAATTGGGGTCTTACCAGAGACAATCTACACTTTGCCAATAAAAGAGCGTTCCTCTGTGCTTTTAGAACAAATTTAAATAACCATTTATCTCATTACTTCAGTGGCCAACCTTAGAAGAATATCAGGAACTTCAACCATTCAATGTATTTTTTTACGTCACACTAACACAAATAGGTCTTATAGTCTGGTGTGAAAATGGGAAACCACCGGAAAACATCTTCAGGGCTGCCGACAATGGGGCTCGAACCCTCTATTTCCCGAATGCAAGCTGATAGCTACGTGACCACCCAAACCGCATAGCCACCTGCTCGGTCAATCAACACCTGTATTTTGTATTATCGCACCTACGTTCACCTACGCTTCGATAAATTCATCAGAATAGCGCATTCAAACATCTTTATAGCTTCTTTGCCGTAACGTGCTTCAGTTGTCTTGATTATTTTATTACACTTACGTAACGGCTTTATTCTCGTGATGCCGGCGGCTGACATAGATTTGTAGACTGTGACCCAGTAAGTTTAAATCGAAAAATAAAACAGTACCTATATTTCTGTGCTGAAAATGTTGCTCTATCAATTTGACACAATTTATAATGATGCACTTTTACTATCATATTCGTCCGCCTCCATAACGCAGCGGTTAGTGTTATTAGCTGCCGTTCACGGAGGCTCGGGTTCGATTCACGGTACTGTGAGAAATTTAAGATTGGCAGGAGGGCTGGTATGTGGTTGGAATGGTACATGCAGCTCACCTCCATTGGGGATGTGCCTAAAAAGAACTGCTCCACCTCGGGTCGGGGGCACGAGGTTACTCTATCTAATACCATCATATTTAATGTTGTAGTTATTCGCTTGAGGAAAGCAATAGCTAACTACCTCACTCCTTATCTTGCGCAGTACGCCTCATCTGGGTGCTGCCATTGGTTTTTGTGGTTTTCCTATAATTGCATAGCCTTTGGTGGTGCTATTTGAGGATCCAACCAGCCTCTGGGCTGATGACCTAACAGACAGTTATTCGCTAAATCATCAAATAAATGCAAATCGAGCTCCAGATAAAATCTGGAGTTCCCGTTACATTACTGTAGGTAGCATTTACTACAAATTACCCTAAACGCTTCCCCAGACCTGCGTGATTGTCTCAGTGGCTTGGATGCCAGCTTCCGACTCGGAAGGCTGTGGTTAGAATCCCGGTCGATCCTGAATTGAGATTTTTCATCAAAAAATCATGTGGTGTCAGGAAGGACATCCGACCTTAAACCCCCCCGCTGCCAAAATCGAAATGAGCCTGGGTGGCTCCAACTACCCCCGAAATACCTGGAATAAGCTGCACTGAGTAGAGAGACCATCGGCTGTTCCGAGTATGGTTTTCTGTGGTTTCCCATTTTCACTTTCAGGCAAATGCCGGGACACTTCCTATTCACAGGCCACAGCCGATTTCTTCCACCTCTTTACCCAGTTTCATTCATCATCATTCATTTCATCTTCATTAGCTCCTTATCTGAGGTTGGCGTCAAGAAAGGCATCCGGCCGTAAAACATTCCATGTTATTTTCTCTCGCCTCATCCCCGTCCCAGTATCCGGAAACGGAGTTGAGGTGTAGACATACATAGGTAAATTCACTGGCAAATTATATTTAAGTGTAAGGCAAGAAATATTACGTGCTTATTAGATTTTATGTGAGGAAGTGTACGTACTAATATATTTTGATACTTTTAACGGAGACGCATCATGAAAATTTAAACAGATTTTTTTTAATACCTGGTGAAACAGCGAAAAAGAGTTCAAAGCAATGTACTCAAGACAACTTCACGAGTACTAACGAAATATAGACCTACTAATGATAAAATTTCCTACAATGTAAGCAGGTACAGTTAGTTAAGGACAGTACTTATGAAATGTTTCAAACACGAAAGGAAAAAAAAAAAAAAAAAACAAGAAGAACGTGATCACTTATGGATTAAGAGGGAGAGTAACATAATTTTTCAACCTTAGTTTTAAGAACTCAGAAAGAATCTGACGCTTCGAAAAACTCCTACTACTCAATGTTTTCATTCTTCCCCTTAAGGGAGAGGGCTCTCACACGGTGACGTCATCTCTCAGGCCAGAAGATTTGTATTGGAGAAGATTTGTGGTTAAGGTTGGCGGCCGTGGCTTGTACTAGGAACTGTCCCGGAATTTAAAGGGAAATTAACGCAAATAACAGAGGAAATAATCTTATTCATCTGGGTCCCTGCAGATCGTCTTACGTGCTACAAAACGTCGCTGCCGTCCGTGAGTGTTCTAAGCCGTTCGTTGATGTGTCTGTGGAATATAAACCTGAAGGTCGCAGCTGTCAAGAAGGTTGAAACAGTTCTTTATAAGCAAATAATAATTTACCGTTGGTTTCCTTGCCGAGGACAAAGAGATCGTTCATTAATAACCTTGAGGTATGATGTCTGCGAATTGAGATCGCTCAGGAGAGAAAGAGGCAGGGTGTGTTTGTCCGCGTTTTCTTTCTTGTTTTGGCATAACTTTATTTTATGGTGTAATAAACTACGTAATGGAGTCTGAAGTAGAAATAAGTCGTACGAACTCAAGCAAGGTTGACGACCGTAAGTAAAACAAATACCGAACACCTGCTAGAGCTGCTCTGTTGTTTGGCGTGGGATGTCATAAAAACAAGGAACCAAACCGCATACCGATTCAATACATTCCTGCATATGCAGATATGTAGATTTCCTCATTGTTAACCAATTTTATGCCATATCAACATTCACTGAAATCCTGCTGTATATCAGCATAATGAGTTAAAAGGCTCGTAGAACTTGTTTACCGGGCGAGTTGGCCGTGCGGTTAGGGCCGCGTATTTGTGAGCTTGCATCCGGGAGATAGTGGGTTCTAATCCCACTGTCGACAGCCCTGAAGATGGTTTTCCGTGGGTTCCCATTTTCACACCAGGCAAATGCTGGGGCTGTACCTTAATTAAGGCTACGGCCACCTCCTTCCAAATCCCAGGCCCTTCCTCTTCCATCGTTGCCATAAGACATATCTGTGTCGGTGTGACGTAAAAGCAATTGTGAAGAACTTATTTAAGAGATATGTGTGGATGGTATATAACTGAATTTAAAATAAGTAGTTTTAATTGCCTGCGTATAATCTAGATGATGTGGCCTCAACTGCCGTGTGTAGGTATTTTGATTTGACGCCATTTAGGCTGCTCACGTGTCAATTTCGGCGTTTTATTTTCCTCCGGTTGATAATAAAGAAACCAAAACTCTGTTGAGTGATCTGTTGTTGAGTTCTAATTCATTTTGTCGGGTAAATACCAAATGTGTCACCAAATATCTTAAATATGCCCGCACCGGGCGAGTTGGCCGTGCGGTTAGAGGCGAGCGGCTGTGAGCTTGCATCCGGGAGATAGTGGGTTCTAACCCCACTGTCCGCAGCTCTGAAGATGGTTTTCCGTGGTTTCCCATTTTCACACCAGGCAAATACTGGGGCTGTACCTTAATTAAGGCCACGGCCGATTCCTTCCAACTCCTAGGCCTTTCCTATCCCATCGTTGCCATAAGACCCATCTATGTCGGTGCGACGTAAAGCCACTAGCAAAAATATATATATATGCCCGCATCGTACGATATGGAGAGTCGAATGGGCCTTTACCCATCCCTCAAAAAATCCGATTACCTCTCCTGGGTTTGAACCCGTGGTCTTGCGATCTGGAAGCCGACATCATTGATTGTAGGGCATTTGTTCATAGGGATTGCTTTTGTGTTGTTTTGGGGTGTACTGTCCACACCCTCCCTCCCCCCCCCCGATTGATTAATTAATTAATTAATGGCATGTGGCCTCCAGAGAGACCCGGTGCATGTCTTTCGAGTTGACGCCTGTTAAGTGACCTGCGCATCAGTGAGAATGGGGCCCTACCTGCAGTGAATTCTAATGCTGAAGACGGCACACATACCCAGCCCCCGAACCATGCGAATTAACTAATGAAGGTTAAAATCCTCGACTCGGCCGGAAATCGAACCCGGGATCCCTAGCACAAAAGACCAGCACTCTAACCATTTAGCCTTGGAACCGGATACCCCCCGATTACTTCCCACGTGTTTGGGAACACTTTGTGCATACAGAATTGGAAGTAGGCCTAAGTTACTGAGTTACTTGTAAGGAACTTTTTTTTTTTTTTTTTTTTAGCGATTCTTACTTGTTACTTTTCTCAAAATGAAATATTTACTTGTAAATTACTACTTGAAATAAAGTTGTTATCGTTACATTATTGTAGTCTATATACTGTATGTCCTGCCTGATGTCATTTCTTGATGGATACAGTACTTTTTCATGCATCTCTTGGCACAGGCCAGAGTAAAGTGTAGCTTCCACCGAAGTCCCAGTCAACATCCATGGCTGTGACAATATGGAAGTTGCTGGGGTATGGGTAGTGCTGAGTAATGACGTTCAGAGCTTGACTGGTGCATCTGAGTGTTATGAAAGGTGCTGCTCATACGGTCAGTCGTGCTGCAATAGTACTTTCTGACCCGGTGAGGAAAGCAATGGCAAACTACTTCACTCCTCATCTTGCCTAGTACGCCTCATTTTGGTGCTGCCATTGTTTTTTGGGGTTTCCTTATAACCGCATAACCTTTGGTGGTGCTATTTGAGGATCCAACCAGCCTCTGGGCTGATGACCTAACAGACAGACATACTGAAGCCTAGGTCACGTCGAGAGTTTGGCAATTTTGGTGCAGCGTGGAGCACCACCACCCGCAAGGCTTTATGTCAAGGTATAAAGTCAAGCATACGAGGCACACTCCCTAGTTTTTTTAATTTTTATTTGCTAGGGGCTTTACGTCGCACCGACACAGATAGGTCTTATGGCGACGATGGGATAGGAAAGGCCTAGGAGTTGGAAGGAAGCGGCCGTGGCCTTAAGGTACAGCCCCAGCATTTGCCTGGTGTGAAAATGAGAAACCACGGAAAACCATCTTCAGGGCTGCCGATAGTGGGATTCGAACCTACTATCTCCCGGATGCAAGCTCACAGCCGCGCGCCTCAACGCGCACGGCCAACTCGCCTGGTCACTCCCTAGTTTATTTATAGCTTACTCTGGTCACTGGTTGTAGATAATCGTGCACCACGACTTTGTGAGTATGCACGTAGTCGATATGGAACCTGAATAAACATGTGATGGCTAAAAGCAAAACAAAGCAAAGCAAAGTCATCTCCATACAGTCTATGAAAGTCCTTGGAAAGGTAGTAGGCTTCCACTATCCGTAACACTGGCACTTGATGGCGTAGAGTGGTTAGTTCTACGCCCGACTGCCTTTGTTCCCGTGACGGCTAAAGAGTTGAGAAATTTCCATTCCCTTATTTAAATAAAATCTTTTTAATTAGTTGGCCCTCAAAATAATGAGAACATGAGGTGCGAAATGCAAACTTTGCTTGGGAGCAATCCGTTGAAACTTCCAAGATATCATGTCTAGTCTTACGTACTAATAATGATATCCACTTGTCTCTATGTTAAATAAAAACACAAAATAAAGTAATACATTTTTCTGTGTGGACAAACCAAAGATAAAGGTGATGGTCAGAAGAGAGGAAGAAGGAAAAACAATTTCTTATGTTTCTTTCTTGTTGTGGAGATAGCATTAATAATTAAGCGTTGATTGATTGTTGATAGGACACAACTTAGGCTTAGCTCTCTCTCTTGTGATGATAAGAGTAGAAAACAACTGTCCATGAAGGCTAGAGTTAAGATGTGTTAAACAGATAGCCTTGAATGCAGAATGCGGAAATTACGTAGATATGAAACTATTCTTAGCAGATTATAAACAAGAGCCAAAATAGAGGCGGAGAAAACATTAAAGGGCATATCGTAGGACCCAATCAGCTTCCAAGGTTACAATTAATATTCCTTCCTAGAATAAGACTTCGAGCAAAGGAAGACTGATGTTGCTTTTAAAACCCAGGAACGGATAACGATAGTATGTAACGGATCCACTGGCAGCCATCTCGGCTTCTGATCTGAATGTTAAAAGCAGAGAACACCATCACGTTCCACAGTCCTACCGGGTACTGTTGCCATCCCGATAGACATAGCACCAGTGTTCTTAAAAACATCGAATTTAGATACAATTTATGGTACACTTAAACTAAATTGACCATAATATAATTGTATTTCCTGTAGTTCAATCCGATCACGTTAAGGTTAAGTAATTACCGGTATTCAATTAATGGTTAAATGAAGTCTACTTTAAATAATTATAAAAAGAAGCCCTTAACAGTATATTATAATCAATAAACAATAGACCATCTGGCTGTGAAGGTACTTACGATTTAAAAACTATTTTGGCATTATTGTTATTTATTTTTGTCTTTTTCACAATCAATCGGGGCCGGCATTTGACGCGAATTGGCTCAGTTTTACGGCTGGATGCAATTCCTGTTCCCAACCTTATGCGAATGGATGTAGGTATTCACAGTTACGTGTTTCTAATAATAATAATAATAATAATAATAATAATAATAATAATAATAATAATAATAATAATAATAATCATAATCATAATAATAATGGTTTTTCGTTCCACTAACTACAGTTTTAGGATTTTTGGAGACGCCGAGGTGCCGGACAAAATTTTGTCCCGGAGGAGTTCTTTAATATGCCTGTAAATCTAGTGACACGAGGCTGACATATTTTGAATACTTTCAAATATCACCGGACTGAGCCGCGATCGAACCCGCCAACTTGAGTTCACCGCTTGAACCCCGCAGTTGTTTCTGTGGTGGTTGGTAATGTGATTTGTTGTATATAGATGAAGAGAAGTTTATTGGGGAGCGTGAATAGCTCAGTGGCTGCTAGCTTTCCTCCCAGAATGCTGAGGTTCGAATCCCGATCGATCCTGGGTTGAGATTTTCATCTAAAAAATCACATGGCGTCAGGAAGGGCATCCCTGGCCGAAACCAGAACGAGCCTGGGTGGCTCCAGCAACCCTAGAAATAACTAGAATAAGCTGAAGAACATGATGAAGAGAGTTTATTGAGACGAACATACATTCCCAGTCCCCGAGCCATAATACGCAGTTAAAATCTCCGGCCCAGCCAGGAATCGAACCGGGATTCCTCTGAACCGAAGGCCAGTACGCTGACCATTCATCCAAGAAGCCAATATGTTTGTGTGTCCATCCCCTGTCCCATTTCTCTACGGGGTCGTGTATAAGGTGAGATGAATCTGTCTTGGCGGGTTTTTAGGGCCGGATGCTCTTCCTGACGTCAACCTCATCAGAGGAGTTAATGAAATGAAATGAATGACGTGATATATGATAGTAGGAAGGGAGAGGGTGAAACCCGGTGTCGGCACATAGCCTGCTCCTGTCGAATAGAACCAAGGGGTTTGCTCAAGGCTTATCGTCTCCATTCGACGGACGAATCACCGTCGACAGCATCATATGCCCTCACTTCATATAAGCACTGCGGTGAGGTTTAGAATTTAATCCACGCTATTGGTACGCAATCTAGTGATTAGAAATTGTATACCACCACCTCCCCTACCCTGCTGGTCAACATTCTGATGGTGAACAATTTTACGACCAGCGGGACTCCAACCCGCTAACCACGGGGTCAAACCGTTTAGATTTCAACGCCTTACCGATCATGGCCACTGGCGGCTATCTAAGAAGCCAATATGTGAGGATGAAAATTATCCTGACGGATCCCTTCGATGTTGTGAGGTTAACGACTTGGATTGCGTCTTTGCTGATTCTGAGTCTTTTATGGAAGTCGACGTAATCGTGCTTCCGGTTCGGACCGTAAGTCCTAAGACTTGAAGCTTCTTTATGAACACTGTGAACTGATATTCACAGGTTGGTACGTTAGAACCGGTGCCGTGCAATAGAAGGCACTAGTCCCAAGGTTATATGAAAAATGATGTGTGCTTGGAGGGGAGAAGGTGCAGTGATCCGTTGCTCACAGCTCTATGGAGATGAGTAAACAGAAACGACATGGTGAGACGGTCATGGTATATTAACACACCACATACCGGCAAGTCCAAGAAATCTACAATACTTTCCAAAGGGGTCACTATCTTAAATGATAGTACCCGCCCTCATATCGAATCTTGAATGATAATCCCCGCCCTCATATCATTCAAGATACTCACTATTTTGTGAAAGTGACGTAATCGTGCTTCCGGTTCGGACCGTAAGTCCTAAGCTTCTTTATGAACACTGTGAACTGATATTCACAGGTTAGTATGTTAGAACCGGAACTGTAATTTGTCGGGTGATGTCACACTAGGACAAGAGCCTGACCGCTCATTAGTATGCCTTAAAGGGTAAATCATTATGGTTTAATCTATTAATAGAGAGTGGTTTTGTTATAATTGATTCGCAGAATTTTTTGATAGTTTTCGGCAGTCAAGTTTCGTTCAGTTTGCACATTAGCGTACTATAAACTTATCTAGACCGACTAGGGATGGTTTAGTTGATTAGGATCTTGCAACCTGTTTTCGAAGTTGAGGAATTCAAACCCAGTATGATCGATTGCCATTTAACATGGCTTAGGTATGACAGAAGAGTAGATCCATTTTACTGAGTAGCTCGGACGATAGAGCGCTGGCCTTTTGAGTCCAATTTGACAGGTTCGATTCTGGCTCAGTCCGATGGTATTTGAAGGTTCTCAGGTACGTCAGCCTCGTGTCGGTAGATTAACGGGCATGTTAAAGAACTCTGCGGGACAAAATTCGGCACCATGTCGTCTCTGAAAACCGTAAAAGAGTAGTTAGTGGGACGTAAAATCAATAGCATTATTATAGATCCATTTTAGAATATATTCTGGCACCCTAAAGAATCCCTTTCTAGGGCTGAATTTGGATGCTCGATGATATGTTAAAACCTATACAGATTGGAGGGATGTTTGAAAAATTATGATGATGAGTAAAAGTAGTAGTAGTAATAGTGGTAGTAGAACGTTCCCAAAATATGCATTAAAATATTTAATCGTTAAATATTGGTAAGTTATATGGATTGATTGATTGATTGATTGATTGATTGATTGATTGATTGATTGATTGATTTATTTATTTATTTATTTATTTATTTATTTATTTATTTATTTATTTATTTATTTATTTATTTATTTATTTATTTATTTATTTATTTATTTATTTATTTATTTATTGTACTTTATGAAATACTAGCAGAAGTACCCGCTCTTCGTACGGGTTATCAGAAACTGGCTTTAGTTACTCATACTATCGGTGTGACTGACTTCATTAGATATTTATATCACTGGTGCATTTACTTAAGTACGTAGAAATTATTTGTCATGTTTGGAATTATAGTGTGTGTATCTTCTTCTTCTTTTCTTCATGGGGGCCTCTAAATATTAGCTCCTAATTAGCATCGACCTCTAAGATCTTTTGCTACCATATTTTTCCTTCATTCCCACCTAGATATACCTGCTCCCTTTACAAAGCTGCAGGTTTAGTGTGAGTATACTTCCACTAGATAGTACCACAAATATAAATATTATTGAATGTATTTGCTTGATCCGACATTTCGTAACAAGTACGAATGATCAAGGAAATACGCGATGCATAAAGGAAACTACTATAATTATCAAGAATTATAATTCTCAGGGCTTGTCACTCATGTCGCACATCATATAACGAATCTGAGTATAAATGTTGAGAATTTTTTTCATGACAATTGTGTACAGTATATAGGTTGTTTTTATGGTTACAATGATCGTAAAAGTTGACCAAAATATCGGCAGTAATAACATAAGTGATTCTACTACTCCATGATTTGATAGAAAATAGTTTAAACTATAGGTAACAGATTCCGCAAAATGCTGAAACCTAAGCCAGTACGTAAAAACGGAGGCCCGTCGGCAACCCCTGGTCGCCGTACTACGGAGATCTCCGGGGCTATTATTTTTAAACTTCACTCTCTTTCCATCCCCGCCAAAGTAGTGCTATGAGCGTCTTACACAACAGTTTACTTTTTCCAGATAGTAAGTCATATGTGTAACAATTTTGGTTGGCAGCTGTGCCCAAACGTACATGCATAATCTAGCTGCTGTAGAATCCTGGAGCTGACGTTGCCATGGTTACGGCCGTTCGTTTCCTTATCCGATTCCTAGAGCAGGGTTAGTGTGGTTCCAATATCTCCATAACGGTTTGTTTTAGGGCCTTAAAACATGGTTTTCGGGCCCGAAGGGTTTACCGAGTTTTGTTCTTTGCGTCAAGGGGCTTAAAATGAGCTTTGTCTCGTCCTTGTACGACAAATTCGATTTCGCCTATATTAGCCCCCCTCGAATTGTTTTGAAAATAAAATGCAGCCCATGTTATTCACTGGCAACGTAGCTTTCTATAGCATTATTCTATTACATCCCTACACATACTGTTGCCGTCAGCAAGGGCATCCAGCCGTAAAACATGATCAAATCCACATGTGCGACACAGTTCGCACCCGCAACCCTACAGGTGTGCGTAAAGCGATAGAAGAAGAAGAAGAAGAAGAAGAAGAAGAAGAAGAAGATACTCATTTTTAAAATTCACCCGCTTTTTTATTCTTTATTCTTTTCACCCCATTAAGTGGATTTTCCAAAGAGTGTGTTCATTTTTTAAGGAGATTCCAAGTACCAATTTTAAAGTCTGTAACATCTTCATTTTTTGACATACATGTATCCTCATATAAATAATTCAACTCCTTCCTCACTTCTTTTCACCCCCGCCCCCCTTAAGTGGACTTTCTGAAAACAAATATTTGTGTTCTTCTATTTTTATAGGGGATTCCAAATATCAGTTTTCATGTCTGTAACATGTTAGGTTTTTGTGATTTATTGTAGATAATTTCGCTGCTGTCGAATCCTGCAGCTGACGTTGCCATGGTTATGGCAGTTCATTACTTTATCCGATTCCTAGAGCAGGGGTAGTGTGGTGCCAATATCTCCGTAACGGATGGTTTTAGAGCCTTGAAACATGGTTTTCGGGCCCGTTGGGCTTACCGAGTTTTGTTCTTTGCGTCAAGAGGATTAAATTGAGCTTTGTCTCGTCCTTATACGACAAATTCGATATTTTGCCTATATTAGCCTATTATTTTTGTATCTCCCCCCCCCCGTTCCCCCCACCTCGAATTGTTTTTAAAATAAAATACAGCCCATGTTACTCACTGGCAATGTATCTTTCTATAGGTGAAGTAATTTTTAAAATCGGTTCAGTAGTTTTTGAGTCTATTCGTTACAAACAAACAAATTTTTCCTCTTTATAATATTAGTATAGATATCCATCTTAAATCTTGATCCCCTAGAAATAATAGGACTGAATGCCTTATTTTTTTGCTAGGGGCTTTACGTCGCACCGACACAGATAGGTCTTATGGCGACGATGGGATAGGAAAGGCCTAGGAGTTGGAAGGAAGCGGCCGTGGCCTTAATTAAGGTACAGCCCTAGCATTTGCCTGGTGTGAAAATGGGAAACCACGGAAAACCATTTTCAAGGCTGCCGATAGTGGGATTGAACCTACTATCTCCCGGATGCAAGCTCACAGCCGCGCGCCTCTACGCGCGCGACCAACTCGCCCGGTCGGATGCCTTATTAAAATGTATAAAATCAGTATATTGGACCTCATAAATTGTAGCAGGCTATGATTGTACGAAGAGCTTTGAAAGTTACAATGAAACAAACGAACTTGTAGATTTCGCTGACTGTTTATATCAAGATCACAGCCACAAAACGTAGAGTTTTACATGTAATCCAAACTAAAGGTATGTGACTCTCCATTTCAAAATTCCCATATGCCATTGGCCAGGATTCGAACCACAGTAGCTTTTGTGGGGAGCAGGTAAAGATGTCACAAGGCTATTACGCTCCTTTACAGTGCAAGACATTCTGCATATCGGATATTCTAATACCATTGGAATTTATATACAATAAAAGTTAATCGAGGGTACGTCGGGCAGGAAAGATGAAAGTAGGATTCGGATACAATTAATAGGAAGTCTAGTTAGAATTGAGTCAGGCGCCTCATTTTCATCTACCTGCCCGACCTTCTTTGGTCAACTCTTGTTCTCTTCCTACCCCGACGGTATTAGGTTTGCGAGGCCTAGGTCCCTCATTTTCATGCCCTTCTCTTCCTTTTGCAAATACCATCATTCTTCGAAGTGTTGACCTGGTCCCCTTCTGATTAGTGTTAGTGGAGGATGGTTGGCCAGTTGTACTTTCTCTTAAAACAATAATCATCACCATCATTTCCTATTATTACATGGGTTTTCAGCGAACCATAAACATAGAAAAATATAAGTACACTCAACCCTCGATTTACCGTAATCGGATCAACCGCATTGCGGCTTAACCGCGATATCAAAAACACTAAAAATGGACGAGTATTAGGAGTTACAGTAATACAGAATTACAATGGGTCGGGATAGTATTGCCAGAATGATGCTCTCATCAACGAAAAACTTTATTTGAGAAACTTGAGAAGCAAAATAAAGAAAAAGTGTTTCTCGGTACAAAAGCAGAAAACCATGTCTGATTATTTTCGGAAACAGTAAAGTTAGGTATTCTGAATATTTTTCTTTTCCTTATTAGTTTCAACGAAAAGTGATGTTTGTGATTCCATTTATTAATTGTGCTAAGTGCTACTTTTACTGCGACGTATTGGGTAAGTTAATAAAAAAGAATACTGTACTATCATTTATCATCATTATTATTATCATTTTAACTGTACTTTCAGCACGCCTGTTCTGTTTTTTACTTTTTGCGGGTTAAGAGCGATTTTACTTATCCGGGAAGCCTTAACCCTACATTATCCCGGTTAATCGAGAGTTGAGTGTATACTGAAGCAAAAAAAAAAAATAAAATACATAAGACATAAGACATAGGCCTAGTTAACATAGTTAACGGCCACTTGAGTTAACTATTAAAATAATGTTGGAACGCGTTTGATGCTGTAGCTCTTTAATAAACCTAACCTACCTTACAAATTCTCCTTTACATGACGAACATGTCGGAAAGACAACCGGAGCACGTAGCGGTAAGTGGCCTACGGCGGGCGCGTCGTACTATACTGAGAGTCAACTTAAGACCTTAGCGGTCCCTTTGATGTTAGTCAGACTTCTGGTCGGTGAAAAGGCTTCCGCAGCGCCAAATAGTTCCCTAGGTTTGTTACTTGTTCCTGAAGTCAGGAGCTTCCTTCAGTTTGGTTAGATATTCTGGTGAACTGACTTGATGAATTAAAATTTTTGCCCTGTATAAATATGGAAAATATATCACAGGTTGTATGTTATTCGGGTTCGTTACCAACTCTTATATTTCATACGTAGATGGCTGTGAATAGTTATTGTTCTCAGTGGTGTATGTAGCAAAATAATAATAATTTAATATGATATTGATATCTTATTGCACTGTGTACTTAGTAAGTTTGTTCGAGTTCATTCCACTGTTGATAAGTTCGCATAATAGATGGGACGTTGAAGATGGATCCAAGAAAACTGTTGGCAATACTGGCTGCAACAGCGTGTTCACTGTTCAGTATTCATAATGGCTGCCAGCTGTGAACAAGACGTGTGTGATGCTGTGACGCTTGAGTCCCCTGTGAAATACTTTAAAGCTAACAAAAGTAGAGGAAAATAAAGTAGAAAATCTAAACCAAATTGTTTTAAACGTTTACAGTAGCCTACGAGATTAGAATCCACTGTGGACTGTGGAAGACATGAAAAAGTCCGCGCAGCTGATCGGCGTTTCTGTGTACAGTGTTTACGCCGCTCGCTTGGAATGGAAAATCCAAGTCTCCAGGGAAAGAACGATGTGTCAGCTCAGCACTCGCCGTAAATAAAACAGGAAGGGCTTTAACACGGTATGGGAATAGGATTTTTGGCGTATTCGATGATGATAATAATAATAATATTATTAATAATAATAATAATAATAATGTGTACTTTACTTTATATTCGCAACCGCCCTCTACCTACAGAAATGTTGTCATGAGAGGGTCATGAGTTCGTTTTTACCATTGCCACTGACAGTCGTTGCAAGAGAGCGGAATCGTATACGTATGTTGTAAGTCTCCATGTGCCTCACGCAAATCGCATTATGAAACAAAAATAATTCTTGCTTCTCTTGCCTCGGAATTCGTCAGTAATCTGTAGGTTTTATATGGTCAATGAAGGAATAAATAGGTATGGTACGTAATCAAAGTACAGCTATGTGAAAGGCAGTGATTTCGTTTGATGCTTCACTGTTTCGGAATGAAATACTGTACTTGTCAGATAGACGCACGGCGTTAATGATAAGCTCGTTGTGGCGGAGATGGAGAACGTGGACGAGACGGGAAGGGGGAACAGGGGACGTGCTCACATGCGGAAGGATACTTTTCCTAAGCTCTTAACTTGAATTTCAGTATAGCGTGCGAACCGTTGTTTCTAAACCTTCATTTACCTCCTATTGATCACGCGCTAACGGGATCTGAAGTCATCCATGATCACATGCTAACAAAATGTAAGTGAAAAGCATTTTAAACAAAGATTTAGATTCAAATGTTCTTATAACCTGCAAAATTGGTCTTGTATGTTTACCCCCCTTAGACCCGTTTCTTGATACGAAGTCGGGAATGAAGCGAGATGAATTTATATGGCACATTTTTGTGACTGAATGCCCTTCCTGACGCCAATTTCAGCTGAGGAGTTAACGAAGTTGAAAAGAATGATGGTGAATGAAATTGGGTAAGGAGATGGAATTGTAAGAAAAAGAAGAAGAGAACACTACATATGAAATTACAGCACCGAGCTGGATAGCTGCAGTCGCTTAAGTGCGGCCAGTATCCAGTATTCGGGATGTAGTAGGTTCGAACCCCACTGTCGGCAGCCCTGAATATGGTTTTCTGTGGTTTCCCATTTTCACACCAGCCAAATGCTGGGGCTGTACCTTAATTAAGGCCACGGCCGCTTCATTCCCAGTCCTAGCCCTTTCCTGTCCCATCGTCGCCATTAGACCTATCTGTGTCGGTGCGACGTAAAGCAAATAGCAAATAAAAAATAAAATGAAATTACAGCACACTAGGTGCATGGATTCCCTTTAACGGTGTAAAGAAAATGTTGAGGATGGCTCAATTTTTGGCATTCTGAAAGTTCAAAGTAATGTAAAATATAATTTATGATGTTATTTAGGTCATCAGTCCATAGGTTGGTTTGATGCAGCCCTCCATGCTACTCAATCCTGTGCTAACCTTTTCATTTCTACGTAATATCTGCTTGTCATATTCATACCTTGGTCTACCCCTACCGTTTTTACCGCCTACACTTCCTTCAAAAACCAACTGAACAAGTCCTGGGTATCTTAGATGTGTCCTATCATTCTATCTCTTCTTCTCGTCAAATTTAGCCAAATCGATCTCCTCTCACTAATTCGATTCAGTATCTCTTCATTCGTGATTCGATCTATCAATCTCACCTTCAGCATTCTTCCGTAACACCACATTTCAAAAGCTTCTATTCTCTTTCTTTCTGAGCTTTCGTCGATGTTTCACTTCCATACAATTCCACGCTCCAGATGAAAGTCTTTAGAAACATCTCTATAATTCCTATATCACTGTTTGAAGTGAGCAAGTTTATTATCTTAAGGAAAGCTCTTCCTTGCTTGTACTAGCCTGCATTTTTCTTACTTCTGCCATGGTTAGTTATTGTACTACCCAAGTAACAATATTAATCTACTTCCTTTAAGACTCCATTTTCTGATCTAATATTACCTGCATCATCTGCCTTTGTTCGACTGCACTCCATTACTTATATTTTGGACTTCTATTATTTTCATCGTGTACTCCTTACCCAAGACTTCGTCCATACCACTCAGCAACTTCTCGAGATCTTCTGCAGTCTCAGATAAAATAACAATATCATCGGCAAGTCTCAGGGTTTTGATTTCCTCTCCTTGGATTGTGATTCCCTTTGCAAATTCCTCTTTGATTTCATTTACTGCCTGTTCTATGTAAACATTGAAAAGGAGGAGGGACAGACTGCAGCCTTGCCTCACTCCATTCTGGATTGCTGCTTCTTTTTCAAAGCCCTCGATTCTTATCACTGCAGATTGATTTTTATACAGATTGTAGATAATTCTTCGTTCTCGGTATCTGATCCCAGTCACCTTCAGAATCTTAAATAGCTTGGTCCAATCAGTATTGTCTAATGCATTTTCTAGATCTACGAACGCCATGTAGGTGGGCTTGTCCTTCTTAATTCGATCCTCCAAGATCTGGCGTAAAGTCAGGATTGCCTCACGAGTTCCTACATTTCTTCTGAAGCCAAACTGATCTTCTCCCAACTCAGCTTCAACTTGACTTTTCATTCTTCTGTAAATAATACGTGTTAAAATTTTGCAGGCATGAGATACTAAACTAATGTTTCGACAAGTTCGAATAAATCTGTAGTCGCCTGACCAAAAATCCTGTTCTTCCTGCCAACGTACTTCACTTATACCAACTACATCCAACTTTGGTCTATCCATTTCCCTTTTTAGATTCTATAACCTACCACAACGATTCAAACTTCTAACATTCCACGCTCCGACTCGCAGAATGTCAGTATCAATCTTTTTGATGATTGCCCCCTCTCGTGTAGTCCCCACCCGGAGATCCGAATGGGGGACTAGTTTACCTCCGGAATATTTTACCCAGGAGGAAGCTATCATCAGTACATCATTCATACAGAGAGAGCTGCATGTCCTCGGGAGTTAGTTATGGCTGTAGTTTCCCGTTGCTTTCAGCCGTGTAGCAGTATCAACACAGCTAAGCCATGTTGAGTATTATTACAAGGCCATATCAGTCGATCATCTAGACTGCCGCCCTTGCAATTTCCGAAAGGCTGCTACTCCCCTTTCGATGAATCATTCGTTAGTCTGGTCTGTCAGCAGATATCCTTCCGATAAGGTTGCATATGCAGCTCGGCTATCTGCTTCATTGGGACGTGCAAGCCTCCCCACCGCGGCAAGGTCATATGGTTCGCAGGGGAGGAATAGGCTAATAATAATAATAATAATAATAATAATAATAATAATAATAATAATAATAATAATAATAATAATAATAATAATAATGGTTAGGAAGAAAACAAAAGTTGACCGGGCGAGTTGGCCATGCGGTTAGGGGCACGCAGTTGTGAGCTTGCATCCGGGAGATAGTGGGTTCGAATCCCAATGGCGGCAGCCCGAAAGATGGCTTTCCGTGGTTTCCCATTTTCACACCAGGCAAATGCTGGGGCTGTACCTTAATTAAGGCCACGGCCGCTTCCTTCCCACTCCTAGTCCTTTCTTAACCCTTCGTCGCCATAAGACCTGTGTTGGTGCGACGTAAAGCCACTAGAAAAGAAAAGTTGACCAAGGAAGGTCGTATACGGCAGTTGAAACTGGGCGGCCTGGAACAAGTTAGTGGAAGCAATTCTAGGCTCATGTAAGGGCCCCGTGGTCACCAATCGACGCTCCCCTGGGGTTTCCCATATCACGTGCCTCTTAAGACAGGCAGGAGATAACCGATCTACCGCTCCACGCCCACAGGGGGAGATCCCTCGTGTCGTCTCAAAACTCACGAGTTTCAAAACTCACGAATTCCAGGAAGAGAATTAGTAAGAACAAGTTTCTCTACCTGGGCCAGTCTCAAAACTCACGAATTCCTGGAGAGGATTAGAAAGAGTAAGTCTCTCTACCTGCGCCAGTCTCAAAACTCACGACCAGGGCCAGTCCTTCTTTGAATGGATAAATGTCCACCCTATTAGGGATGGGATAATCGAATACGAGTACTTTTAATAATCAAATAACTTTCATCCGATTATTTAAATAATCGAATGAATAATCAAATAAAATAATCGAATGAGTTTCAAATATCATTCAGTTATATCGCGCGGAATAATAGGATGCGTCATGGATATTTATTTTTCGGTTTAAGGGTGTCGGGTAGATAACCGATTGAAATAAGCGAATAGATGAACGCTTACGAAAATTAGAAATACACCTTTTTCCAAATGAATCTCCAAATGTTGAAACTAAATGAGTGAATTAACTATCTTGACCTCTAATATCTCTAAAATTCCTTATTCAAGTAAATGCCGCCTTCTGGCCGCATTATGGAACTAAGCCCCAGTACTAACAACTGGCAGTTTCTTTTAACTAGCAGCAGACAATATACCCTTTAATTTTATGTCGTTCGGCTGCACGCATAAATGGTTATCATGCTGGCCTTTGACCAAGGGGTCCAGGGGGTCCCAGGTTCGGTTTCCGTTCGGGTGGGAGATTTTAACTTTCATTAGTTAATAGCTATGGCTCGGGGACTGAGTATTCGTGCCGTCTTCAGCATTAGACTTTATCTTCGGTAGGGCCTCATCCTCACAGACGTGCAGATCGCCTATATGGCGTCAACTCTAAAGACCTGCACCAGACCTCCCCGGAGGCCTCACGTCACTATTATAAATTTATGTGAAAGGTAAGAAATTCATTATATTAACTTTAAGACAACAGCAAAATATTTTTTAAATGATGATAATAATCACCTCGGTCTATTTCATTCACTAACCATTATTTTTCCCCCGTGGGTTGGGGAGGCAGAATAACATTCGCAGTATCCCCTGCCTGTCGTAAGAAGCGACTAAAAAGGGGCCCCAGAGGCTCTTAAATTATTTAAGAAAACACTAGATAAACAACAGATAGGCAATCTGCTACCGGTGTGACTGCCCTAAGTCGGTGGAAAAACATAAGTTGTAGGGAAGCGTGAGTCACCGCGCACCTCATCCCTAATGTAGTCATCGCAAGCACCTGTTGTCCGGATTCGTGAGTTTTGAGACTCATTAGAATGTTTACTTTAGCTACCAGTTTGAAGTCGTGAGTTTTGATACTATTTGTTACTAATTATAGCCCGTGAGTTTTGAGACTCGTGAGTTTTGAGACGTAACCGAGATCCCTAAGGCACGGTTATCAGCTGAGTCATTAGACAGAAAGTCATTTATTACTTGCATGTAGGAAATCGCCGAAAGACCATGCCCTATGGTAATGGTAAATTTATGTAATGTCCGGAACAGATATTACCGAGACGGAGATGAAGTTAGTGTGTTTGGATCATAATAATTAGGGATACTCATTTGGTACAGTTATTATGTAGAGACCTTGAGGCCGACTTGTTTATTCCCTCAATGGCGTATACTCCTAGTACTTGTTCGCCGGCTCGTGAGACCATTTAACTTCGAGGGCAAAAGGAAATGAGCACGGTTTGTTAGTTTGTATTCGTAGTGAATTGTCAACGCTTTCATTCCGTTGCTTGTCGGGGAGTGGGGCGGAGTAGTACCGTACGGTATTTGAAAGGGAATTCTTGAGCCAAGTCAGGCTCTTTGGACACCTTGAGCGACGAGAGGTAGGGATACGGAGAGAGCTGATGAACCTGTTCCCTCAAGGAGTCGACCAAGTGCAGCCAGTCACCAGCTTGCTGCGGTGCTACATAGATTATTGACCTGCTCTCGGTGCCTATTGCTTCCAGGAAGTAAATATGTGAAGTGTGTGAAGTGATTTGTTTGTTTATATCGCGTGTGTGTGAGACTGTGTCAAACTTAATATGGAAGAAGAAGATCATCTAGCTGTATCTCGGAGAAGATCGCATGTGGTTGTTGAACCATTTTTGAGACTACAAAACAAGGCCACATCGTGGTCTTCCAGATCTGAAAATGATATCTCTATTTTGGGTAAAAGTGTTAGTGTTTGTGATGAACTACTAGCTACTACATCATCGAAATGTGTGACGTCATCGATGGCAAATTTAAATTGTGTTCTTAAAGGGGATGCTGACAGTGATGACAGGGATCAGGAAGAGGACCATGTGTATAGTAATGACCAGTTTATTAGAGTGGCGACCAATGTTAGTTCTTGCTGTTGTATCCATACCGCAAACTGTCACGACCATACGTACCAAAATCATACTCCAGAAGGGCACAAAGTTCCGGAGGGAAAGGTACCTAGTGTTAAAAAAGTAGAGGAAGTGCACGAGTATGCTGTGCCCTTTGCTTCTGTTCAGGCAGATTGTGACTGTGTCTTGGAAGGGCACGTATACTCTAACTGTGTTATACATCGCAAAGCAGAGTGTCGACCGAGAGAGGTGTCTGCTACGAAGACGTCATCGAAGAAAAGACGTCGCTCAAATCCTCAGCGGCTGGCCGAACTATGTATTCGAGTTCTCATCAAATCCGTAAGTGAACAGCTGTTTAACAGTTCTTTAGAAGTATTGGATTTATCAAACTGGCTTTTAAGAGGATCGTGTTGTATGCTGAAGCGGATTCAGCCGTTCAGAGGAGAATCTGAGGGATTTGGGAAACTTTACGAATGTTATTTTTGTTAACGTAAATAATTTGGACTTGTGTTCAGATAATGTGGATAATTTACTTAAACAATGGTTAGAACAATCTTTAAGTAAAAATGAAATAATTAACCCAGATATTTCTAGGCGAACACCCTTCCAGAAGGAGGAATAACATTAAACGGAAAATTCAATAAAATATCCTGGAGTATATTTCCTGATATGTTGTATAAAAGTAAACAATATGTGTGTTTCAACAATGAAACATCCATTAGGCCGTCGTGTCTGCTCCATGAAATATAGAATGAGAATTTGAATTGCAAAAATTAGTTCAGGATCTTCTTATGCCGCTTTACCCACACATGTGGGATCGAGGGTGCGAACTGTGTAGCACATGTGGATTTGGCCCTGTTTTACGGCCGGGTACCCTTCCTGACGCCAAACCTATGTGGAGGGAAGTAATCACTACTGCGTGTTTTTATGGTGGTTGCTGTGCCTGAATATGAAGAGGAGTGTGTTGGGACAAACAGAAACACCCAATCCCCGACCTGGCCGGGAATTGAACCCGAGACCCTCTGAACCGAAGGCTCAACGCTGACCACTCAGCCAAGGAGTCGGACTAGTTCAGGATTAACGTTTCTGGCTTAATAACATCAACTGTTTTTAGATAACTGACAAGAAAGTGAAATGGTAGACGTAAAAGGATGTGAGACATGAAATAAAACAACGAAAATGGCGAATGCCTGGTAGAAATGAAATGGCGTATGGCTTTTAGTGCCGGGAGTGTCCGAGGACAAGTTCGGCTCGTCAGATGCAGGTCTTTTGATTTGACACCCGTAGGCGACCTGCGCGCCGTGATGAGGATGAGATGATGATGAAGACGACACATACACCCAGCCCCTGTGTCAGTGAGATTAACCAATTAAGGTTAAAATCCCCGACCCTGCCGGGAATCGAACCCGGGACCCCTGTGACCAAAGGCCAGCACGCTAACCATTTAGCCATGGAGCCGAACTGCCTGGTAGAGAGAGACATTTATTACATCATATACAATCTACTTTCTTCCACCGAAGTCCCAATCAATATGGAAGTTGCTGAGGTATGGGTAGTGTTGAGTAATGACATTCAGAGCATGACTAGTGCATCTGAGTATTATGAAATGTGCTGCTCACAGGGTCAGTCGTACTGCAATGGTACTTTCTGACCCAGCGAGGAAAGCAATGGCAAACTATCTCACTCCTCATCTTGCCTAGTACGCCTCATTTTGGTGCTACCATTGGTTTTTGGGGTTTCCTTATAACCGCATAACCTTTGGTGGTGCTATTTGAGGATCCAACCAACCTCTGGGCTGATGACCTAACAGACAGACAGTCTACTTGCATTAGAGGGAGGGTACGTGTGAATTAGATCTCTCCTTTTGAGAGTTGTAATTGTATCTCTAAGATCTGACAGTTTAATTAGTGTTTTTAATATACGCGAATCTGATCGACTTAGGTAACAAGTCTGTTTCAGTTGTACTTTACACATTTTATCCTGTCATATATTTTCGTCCGAACGGCTAAGAAATAATGCTGTTGTTTCAAAGAACAAAACAAGGGCATTACCACTCCAAAATAAATCTAGGAGAAGGTGAAGAGTGGCAACCTCACCATGAAAGTCCCTGTAAACCTTATAAATCTCATATAATTAGAGTCAGAAGTGTAAATGATTGATGTAGGGAGGTCAGATAGAATGAATGATAAAGGAGAACCTGGTACAATTAAGTAATGCCAGACTCAGTTGGGTTCTGGGTTTTACTCGAACTTTGCTATTTGTGCCACCTCGCGGAGTGGTTAAGACATTGTATGAGATAGCTTTTTAAATATCCTGTTGTTGTTTGG
The DNA here is from genome assembly GCF_040414725.1 of Anabrus simplex. Classification (NCBI taxonomy): domain Eukaryota; kingdom Metazoa; phylum Arthropoda; class Insecta; order Orthoptera; family Tettigoniidae; genus Anabrus; species Anabrus simplex. The sequence goes on along the minus strand of NC_090271.1, from coordinate 100,367,125 downwards.
CTCATCGGTTCTTAGACTGATTTGATGCAGCGATCCATGCCACCCTATCCTGTGCTAACCTATTCATTTCTATGTAACTACTACATCATACATCTCTTCTAATCTGCCTGTCATATTCATACCTTGGTCTACCCCTCCCGTTCTTACCGCCTACACTTCCCTTAAAAACCAACTTCACAAGTCCTGGATGTCTTAAGATGTGTCCTATCATTCTATCTCTTCTTCTGGTCAAATTTAGCCAAATCGATCTCCTCTCACCAATTCGATTCAGTATATCTTCATTCGTAATTCGATCTATCCATCTCGCTTTCGGCATTCTTCTGTAACATCACATTTCAAAAGCTTCTATACTCTTTCTTTCTGATCTAGTTATCGTCCATGTTTCACTTCCATACAATGCCACACTCCAGACGAATGTCTTCAATATCCTATGCAATGTAATTATTATTATTATTATTATTATTATTATTATTATTATTATTATTATTATTATTTGGGAGCCTCCGTAGCTCAGGCGGCAGCGCGCCGGCCTCTCACCACTGGGTTCCGTTTTGCAAATCCCGGTCGTTCCATGTGAGATTTGTGCTGGACAAAGCGTAGGCGGGGCAGGTTTTTCTCCAGGTACTCCGGTTTTCCCTGTCATAATTCATTCCAGCAACACTCTCCAATATCCTTTCATTTCACCTGTCATTCGTTGCCCCAGAGGAATGCAACAGGCTTCGGCAGTCGGCACAATTCCTATCCTCGTCGCTAGATGGGGGCTTCATTCATTCCATTCCTGATCCGGTCGAATGACTGGAAACAGGCTGTGGATTTTTATTTTTAATTAATATTTGGGGTGTGATTAGCTCAGCGGCTTATAGTACCGGTCACAAGTTTACGACCACATAAAGATGTCATGAAATGTCATCTAGAACCTAAAATAGTGCCACTAGACCTCTGTAATTTGTTTTCTGATGTCTTATATCTAATAGGACATAATATGTCGCCTGATTTCATTGAGTTAGGCCAAGTATTGCAGAAGTTATGAATTTTTAACTGTTGGAAGATCACACACACAAAATGGAGATATAATGCACTGTATATTCTAATTGGTATGCCTTTGCTGGCAGGACCTAGTGTTTACAGTGCACTATGTCTTTTGGTATGGGCTAGAGCAATTTTGTTACTTTCATTGATCTGTCTCTGTCTTATCCTTGGCTTTGACAATATGAAAGTGACTGAGGTATGAGCGATGCTAGTAATGCCATTCCTTCTGCAGCCAGTCCCTGCTATGAATGGTGTGAAAATGTTGCTCATAGGGTCGGTTGGTGCATGCATGTCAGTGGGCTTGGCAGACTGATATGTAATAGCAACTTCTGGCTCGGTGAGGAAAGCAACGGGAAACTACCTCACTCCTCATTTCCCTAGTACGCCTCTTCAGTGATGCCTAGGCCATCTATGACAGCTGATGGCAGAGCTGTTGAGGATCCAACCAGCCTTAGGGCTGAAGACTGAACATACATACACATACATTCTAATTGGTTGCAAGTATTACCAGCAAGATTTTTTTTTGTTTTTTTGTAGACAATAGGTCGGGGTCATTATGTGCAAATATAAAAATATCAGAAAAAAATGCGGCACCGTTTTTTTTTGTGCGTTCATTTCTTTTCAAAGCAGTTCCAAGATGATATCAGGCGACATATATCCTATTAGATGTAAGAGCTCAGACAACAAATTACAGAGGTCTAGTGTCACCATTTTAGGTTTTAGATGATATTTCATTATTTCTTTATATGGTCCTAAACTTTTGACCGGTACTGTAGCTTCTGGCTTTCCACCCGAAAGGCTGAAGTTCGATCCCAGTCGATGCTGGGTTGAGATTTTCATCTCAAAATTCACGTGGCATCAGGAAGGGCATCCGGCTTTAAAACCCTAGCCAAAACCAAAGTGAGTCTGGGTGGCTCCTGTGGCCCCAGAAATAACTGAGATAGGCTTAAGAAAATTATTATTATTATTATTATTATTATTATTATTATTATCATCATCATCATCATCATCATCATCATAAGAGGTGATGTATGCCTATTGACATACGCAGGTATGATGACTTTTCCCAGCAGAATATTTTTCAAGTTGTATTCAAGTTAATGACACGGTTCTGTCCTCTTTACACACTCATAAATGCCGATCCGCTCTGCTGGTATTCGATCTCGGAGGAGGCGAACACCTTACCACAGCCTGTAGGGTGGGGGGTGGCGAGGGATTGATAGTATCAACGACACTGCTGTGTATTTGAAGTAAGTCAAGAACTAGGTATGTTTACGTTCTCGAAATCGCGGGCGTGATTGTTTCATATATTGGCGAGATTTCATTCAGTGTAAGTTTGTAAACAAGATAGGGAACGACCCGCATTGCGACATCACTCTAGTAATTACGTGAGATAATTAGGTAGACTTGAACAGACGTGTGAGAAACTTGATGTGACTGATGCCATAGTGGGGGTGTTTGTTGTTTTAAGATGATGTACAACTAGGCAACCATTCTCTCTTAACACTGATTAGAGGGAAAATGGTAAGGTAAGGGTTATTCTGCCCGAAGGCAGGTAGTGGTGGTGGTGATTATTGTTTTAAGAGGAAGTACAACTAGGCAACTATCCTCTATTTAACACTAATCAGAGGGAAAATATGGAAGGGGCCCGACACTTCGAAAAATGAAGGTATCGGCCAAAGAAAGGCAAGGGCCACGAAGGGCGTGAAAATGAAAGACTCCCTAGCCCTCGCAAACCTAATAGCGTCGGGGTCGGAAAAGAACAAGAGTTGACCAAGGGAGGTTGGATAGGATAGATGAAAGTGAGGAGCTTGGCACAAGTAAGGGGAAGCAATGCCATGACTCAGCTGAGGGCCCCATGGTCGCCAACCCACGCCCCTTTTAGTCGCCTCTTACGACAGGGAGGGGATACCGTTGGTGTTATTCTACCGCCCCCACCCACAGGGGGCCCCGAAGGCAGGTCCGAACCTCCGCAGAGGTGTTCCTGAGCCGGAGTTTATGTGCGGTAGGGTGGCCAGTTCCTTTCCGCTCCTCCATTCCCTTACCCCCACCCCACCAACAGCGCGTGGCAACCCATCCAACTCCTGACCACGCCCAATGTTGCTTAACTTCGTAAATCTCACGGGATCCGGTGTTTCAACACGGCTACGGTCGTTGGCAGGGAAAATGGAAAAGGTGTGAAAATGAAAGACACCCTAGGCCTCACAAAGCTAGTACCATCCGGGTCGGAAAAGAACAAGAGTTAACCAAGGGAGGTCATATAGGAAATAAGAAATTGAGGAGCCCGACACAAGTAAGTGAAAGTCATGCCAGACTCAGCTAGCAGCCCCGTCGTCGCCAACCCACGTTCCCAAGATAAGAGCCCCCTGGGGTTCCCTTTTAATCGCCTCTTACGACAGGCACGGATATCGTGGAAATACTCTACCACCCCCACCCACAGTCTGTATTTACTGATATTGTAGTAGTCGCTGTAGGCGTCTATCGAGCAAGTTCCTTTTTAATAATAATAATATTAATAATAATAATAATAATAATGCCATGGGTTTTGGATCCGCACTATCTACTTTGACGGTTTTCGTAGATGCCGAGATACAAAATTTTGTTCCGCATGAGTTCTTTTACGTGCCAGTAAATCTGTTGACACAAGACTGACGTATTTGAGCATCTTTAAATATCACCGGACTAAGCAGGGACTGAACCCGCCAACTTGTGCTCAGAAGACTAGCGCCCTACTGTCTGAGCTACCCAGACCGGCTCCTTTTATTTCATCATCGAAAACCTATTTTATATACATTCTAGCAATACCAGCTGATACACGTACGATAGGTGCGTATTAACAATGGTAAAGACGGTGTTATATAATCATGAAAATATAAAATATTTATTTAGTCCGGCTCCTTGGCTGAATAGTCAGTGTACTGGTCTTCGGTTCAGAGGCTCCCGGGTTCGATTCCTGTCCGATCCGAGGATTTAAACTCTGTATGGTTAATTCCTCTGACTCAAGGACGGAGTATTTATCTCTTCATCTGCATACGAAACACCACACTGCAAAAACAGCTCGGAAACACGTAATAGTGAATATCCTCACAGGGTTGGCACCGGGAAGGGCATTCGGCCGTAAAAGCGGGCCATATCCATATCGAGTACCAACGCCAATAATTTGGGATTAAAACGAGGAAGAAGGGGACTTCTTGTAGATTTATTTTATTAAGCGCCAATACATAAACGGTACTCTATTCCTAAGCCCGTTTACCTCGCAGGAGAATGGAAAACCATTTTCAGACAGCCGACTGTGGAGACCAGCTCCTTACCGTTTACCGAATGTAGATGTGTAGAGCCACGGTAGAGCCATGGCCACCGTTACGACCGAAGCCGACTCTGCACCCGACTCCTAATTTTATACTGTACAGTACATCGCTGAGCTTCGACTAGCCTTCATTAGATAGATAGATAGATAGATAGATATAAAAATTCTTTGCGATATACAGTCTTGTGTTGGGAGAGTGAAAGCTAGCATTATCGGATCCCCACGAGTGCGTGTGATTTTCTGCTGATGATTCAAGTTAAAGGGACGAAAGATATTCATAGCCTTGAGCCTCGTGTGCTCGTGACGGCGTTCGAGATGGTGATTTGTTTGTTTCTAAGTAGGCCTACAAAATAACTCGGTTATCAGAAACTGTCTCATATTACCTATAATGTTTTCTACGGTTTTACGCTAAGCTTTTAACATTCAAAGACCGAACATTACTGCCTACTGGCCATGGGTACGTATTGCAGGGCGCAAGTATACTTGCACGACCGAAGGTCGGTAATGTCTTTGAGGTTGAGCCAGAGGTACTCCTGAAGCCTGTGGTAATATGATGGGGAGGGCCCACGTAAAATAAACGGTGGTTGGTTCGCGTGGATGTTGACGGGGTGGAAGGAGTACCTTTGGCTGTAGGGCTGTTTTGTCTTATGTTATGTAAAAAAAAAAAAACAAGGCATCACTGGGATATGTGTTTAATTGAATGTACAGTTGAAGGTGTGCCGTAAAACTACCTCTGTCTATAATATTTATCCATTTACACAGGTGAAAAGTTATTTGTTGCCTAAAGACAACAGTATACAGTAGAGGGTTAAAGGGACGAGAGATATTCATAGCCTTGAGCCTCGTGTGCTCGTGACGGCGTTCGAGATGGTGATTTGTTTGTTTCTAAGTAGGCCTACAAAATAACTCGGTTATCAGAAACTGTCTCATATTACCTATAACGTTCGTGAAGTTAAAATGCCCGGTATCATTTTTCTTTGTCTCAATACACACAACGCACCACACTACCAACCATTACAAAAACACGCAATACATTCCTCTGTATAGAATCGGCGCCCGGGAGGGCATGCGTCCGCAAAACTGCGCCAAGTCCGCATATTATTATTACGTTAATTATAAAACATAAATGATCAGTATGTTTCTGTTTTTCGATTCCCCGCGCTAAAGAGAATTCGTGCAATAATAATAATAATAATAATAATAATAATAATAATAATAATAATAATAATAATAATAATAATAATAATAATAATAGTTTTACTATTTTGTCTCTCACGTCTTGTTTTACGTGCCAGTGCACGAGGCTAGCTTCTTCTTCTTATTATTGAAATATAGCATATTCATTAGTCAACTACTAGTTTTTGTCCTTTATCTTGTTATCCTATGAATAGGCTTACATTAATTGAATAAAAACATTTGGTCCGAGCGGTTACGGTCGCGTAGCTGTGAGCTTGCATTCGGGAGATGGTGGGTTCGAATCCCACCGCCGGTAGCCCTGAAGATGGTTTTCCGTTGTTTCAAATTTTCATACCAGTCAAATGCTGGGGATGTATTATTAAGGCCACGACCATTACATTCCCAATTCTAGCTCTTCCCCATCCTTCCGTTGTCAAAATCCTTTGATGTGTTAGTGCGACGTTAAAGTACTTTTTTTTTTTTTTTCATTTCGACATAGCCGTAAAGTCGCCACAAAAACCGTACCTGCTGGGCTGATATGCTTTGCTCTATACGCTTAATCCGCTTTTGTTGCGTGATCTGTCCACGCACTTTCTGGTGGCATTTGGCCTTGTCATAACTGACCTACAATGTTACGCACCTAACTAATCAATGTTAACATTACTTATCTTTTTCTTCTTCTTCTTTATCTCTTTACCCTCCAGGGTCAGTTTTCCCTCGGACTCTGCGAGGGATCCCACCTCTACCGCCTCAAGCGCAGTGTCCTGGAGCTTCAGACTCTGGGTCAGGGATACAACTGGGGAGGATGGTCAGTACCTTTCCCCGGCGGCCGCACCTGCTATGCTGAACAGGGCCCTTGCGGGGGATGGGAAGATTGGAAGGGATAGACAAGGAAGAGGGGGAATCGGCCGTGGCCTTAAGTTAGGTACCATCCTGGCATTCCCCTGGAGGAGAAGTGGGAAACCACGGAAAACCACTTCGAGGATCGCTGAGGTGGGAATCGAACCCACCGCTACTCAGTTGACCTCCCGAGGCTGAGCCCTCGAGCCCTCGTATCACTTTTCAAATTTCGTGGCAGAGCCGGGAAACGAACCCGGGCCTCTGGGGGTGGCAGCTAATCACACTAACCACTACACCACAGAGGCGGACCATTAAATTTTATTTATTTATTTATTTATTTATTTATTTATTTATTTATTTATTTATTTATTTATTTATCGTGTGCCTTTTAATGCCGGGACATTTTCATCTCGCTTGGTGCAATTCTTTCCAATTGAAGGCCATGGTCGGTCTGCGCATGTGGGTTGACTTGATATTGTTGTTAGTTGAGGCACTCTTTGTCTTTTCTGTTACTCGTTCAAATTTGTTAGCACGTTGGGTTAGAAAGTTGAAAGTTATGTAATATTGCTAGTTTATTGGCAGGTTTTATTTACCGAGTAAAATGGCCGTGAAGGTTAACGCGCTACGGCTATGGAGCCGCATTCAGGAGTCGAGTGGGTTCGAACCCCACTGTCGGCTGTCCTGAGAATGGTTTTCTGTGGTTTCCCTTTTACACATCCAGGCCAATGCCGCGACAATTCCTATTCCTAGGCCACAGCCGATTCCTCACCTCATTTTCATACATACATACATACATACATACATACATACATACATACATACATTATCATTATAGACAGTTATGCCTTTCAGCGTTCAGTCTGCAAGCCTCTGTGAATTTACTAAACGTCGCCACAATCCTCGATTTGCAATTAGTGTTGTGGCCTCATTTAGTTCTATACCTCTTATCTTAAAATCGTTAGAAACTGAGTCTAACCATCGTCGTCTTGATCTACCTCTACTTCTCTTACCCTTCCTAACAGAGTCCATTATTCTCCTAGGTAACCTATCCTCCTCCATTCCCCTCACATGACCCCACCACCGAAGCCGGTTTATGCGTACAGCTTCATCCATCGAATTCATTCCTAAATTAGCCTTTATCTCCCCATTCCGAGTACCCTCCTGCCATTGTTCCAACCTGTTTGTACCAGCAATCATTCTTTCTACTTTCATGTCTGTTACTTCTAACTTATGAATAAGATATCCTGAGTCCACCCAGCTTTCGCTCCCGTAAAGCAAAGTTGGTCTGAAAACAGACCGATGTAAAGATAGTTTCGTCTGGGAGCTGACTTCCTTCTTACAGAATACTGTTGATCGCAACTGCGAGCTCACTGCATTAGCTTTACGACACCTTGATTCAATCTCACTTACTATATTTCATTCACCATAATATTAATTTCATCTTCATTAGCTCATCGACTGAGGTTGGCGTCAGGAAGAGCATCCGGCCGTAAAATTATGCCAGATAATTTAATCTAATCTCATCCCAGACTCAGTATCAGGCGCGCAGCTGTGAGCTTGCATCCGGGAGATAGTGGGTTCGAACCCAACTGTCGGCAGCCCTGAAGGTGGTTTTACGTGGTTTCCCATTTTCACCCCTGGCAAATGCTGGTGCTGTAAATTAATTAAGGCCACGGTCGCTTCCTTCCCACTCCTAGGCCTTTCCTATCCCATCGTCGCCATAAGATCTATCTGTGTCGGTGCGACGTAAAACAAATTGTAAAAATAAGATTATCCCGGTTATTTTCGGGGCCGCTGGACCCACCCTGCCTCATGTTTGGTTTTGAACAGAGATTTAAGGACGGATGCCTTTTCTGAGCTCATGTGATTGTTTAGGTGAAAATTCCTATGCGTAATCGATCGAGATTTGAACCGTAGCTGTCCGAGTGGGAAAAAAATAGCACCTCAGGTATTGTGCTGTTTAAACCCCCATACCAGGAGTAATCTCTCACAGTACACAAATTTGTTGGCCCCGAGTTTTCAAATTCTGGAAAGGAAACATCTAACTTCAAATTTCGCACAAAATTCTAGCCTGGATGGCCAGTATGCGTTCCATGTGGCTTCCGTGATTAAAAGGCAGTTGTTACAGATCTGAACGATCATTAAGGTGGTGTTGAAACTGCCTGCCTTCACTCTCTACACATTTTTGGCTCCTCGTTAGGAAATTATTTATCACTTGTTGTAGTTCACGTTGAGGAATTCCGGCAATTTCCTGACGAATATTATGTTTCCGTTCTTGTATGGCGTGCCGTCAGGTTTAAAAATGAGAAAGGATGGAAGATTCTGTTGCCAAAACAGCACTCCGAGTTCGATCCTGGAGGACGTCGACCCAGTGGTAGACCGTTAAAGAGGTGGATGGATAACATCAGGGATGGCTATGCGATGTGGATCTCAACCCCGAAAAATGTTATCTAGGCCTATTTAGCTTTTTTAAATGTATGTGCCTTGCAAGCCAGATGCGCGACTAGTGTACTGTACGTCATAGATTATAATATATCCATGCAATATGCAAAGTGAGTGGTCGGCATCCTTGAGATATGGTTTCTTTTGCTTTTACAATTATCAAATGTGAGACAATTAGGAAAGAAGCTGAAGACTGAGAGATCTCGCTCACACACAAAGCTCTGCTATGTTTTCATTTCGCATCTCCCAACACCTCACTTCCACGAGCGTGCTATAGTTACGATGGAATGTGAGAACAACTTTCACGTGCGATTGTCCTCAGGGAGGGCTACGTGATCTTAAATGTCAAGACTACATGTTGCACTGCTGTATTATATAAAGAAATATCTTAACTAATCTCTTGGTATGTGCGCGGGAGTCGATGAACGTAATATCGTAATTACAATAAACTGAACACTACTCCATTCCCTCACATATAACCTCCCATTTATGCGAAAAATTGAGAAAATATTTATTTCCTTGCATCACTTTATTTCCTCCCTGAGTTGAAAAGATTATATTGTTCACCTATTGGTCGGTTCCTGATCAGTTTTTGGAGTTTCTTAAGCCTGTTGTATGTACACGATCAAATTTTTGTCAATTTCAAGATTTCACAAGACTTCCCAAGAATTTTCAATACTTCACAAGTTTACTTGTCATATCACAAGTCTTCAAAAGTCTTGAAAGTGAGTTAGAGCATGTTCTAATTGATCGAAGAATTGCCAAAAGTCTTTGACAGAATTGACTAGTGGAATTCGAGTTTTAATGGTGCACGCTGGGATTGCCGGGATGGGGATTAAAGCGACAAAAATGGCTTCTTCATGACCGATGTGTATCAGTGCCAGTATGAGGCGCATCCCTACTTATATTCAGTAGACTTTGTAGAGTACCACAATAAAATGAATAAAACTGCAGAGTACGAGGAGATTGTAAGAGAATATATATCAAGGAAGTGGACAGCTTTCAAGTTTATTACCGCACGGTAACCTATAAGTAAACACTGTCAGCAATGATCGATTTACGACAATCTTTGCATATTATTATTACGGAATTCCTAATATGTTTTCATGTAATAAGATATGTATTTCCGTTGCATTGCTATCATATTTATTCAGTTAATGTGAGTAAATGCAATATAACATAACCTCTACAAATGATGTTATGGCAGTAAATACAGTACATTGCAAAATTACGTTGAAGATTACCTCATTAATAGTTTTCCCATGTAAATTATGGTATATTGCGTGTTTCTCTTCGAACTACAGCAGCTGTTTGCCTTTCCTCCATGTTAAAACATAATGCTATAAAACCTTGCCAAATCATTCCAAATCTGTCAAACTTTCAGCAATGTTTTGAACAATCTTTGACAATTTTTCTTGTGAAGTATTGAATTGAAAGAAAACGTGGTGGTGTACAACAAGCATTATGCTATATCTTTCTCCAAAGATTTTGAGGGCACTCATTCAGACCTTCAAATTATTCCAAGTTTTCTGTCTTAATGTTCGTTCAAAGGAAGAATGAAAGCATGGTATGTCGTTTCCTAGCATTTAATTTATTTTATTAGACTTAATTTTAATTATTATCAAAATATGTTTGACCTCCACATGCAGATACAAACCCTCCCCAACAAACATTTCATCTGTAGCTTCAGTTTATCTGCGAAAAGTGTACCTACCTAGAGGAACTTGCACAATACCATGCGCTCATTCTTCTTTGAGTGACTGTACAGTAACTTACAGATAGTTTTTTTGTTTTTCTTCCCCAATTCTAATTACTTTCTCCAAAACAAGTTTTGATATTTTTCACAGGAGCGCCCTCGTAGTAGGCAAGTGACGCTATAGTACTGTTATAAAGTTGCGCAGATACTACGATAGACTCCACATGTATTTATAACCCACCAAGTACAAAATCGATTACCAAAACTTAATAATAATAATAATAATAATAATAATAATAATAATAATAATAATAATAATAATAATGTGGATGAATATCAAAGTGGATTTAGAAAAGAAAGATCTTGCTCAGAACAGTTATTCAACCTGAAGTCCATAATCCGTCACAGATTAATGAACTCCAAAGACATAGTAGTAACATTTATAGATTATAAAAAGGCTTTTGACTGTTAATAGGGAAACTCTAGATAAAATAATCCGTGAATTTTTGAATTAAAACTAACAATTGGCAAACCTAATCCATGAAACCCTCACAAACACCATATCCAAAGTAAAATTTATGGTTGAAATGTCTAAACCATTCAGACTAAATACAGACGTAAGGTACTTTTTTAGAAAACCTGACAAATGCAGTAACACAAGTCAATCTCGTGGAAGAGATGCCCAACAGAACAGACTTAAGAATTTCTGTAGAAAACAAAAACAAATTTATGACAAATATAAAAAAGCTCAAGAAAATGGGTAAACTCAATTATTTGGAAGAAACCGTTCAAGAAAACGGTTTATGAAAATGCGCTGTAGAGATGAAAAAAACATACAGTTCACAACAAAAAGCGTTTATCTAAAAACCTTAAAATAGGACACTACAACACAGTAGTCAAAGTGGAATGCATATATGTGAGTGAATGTCTTCTACTGAATTACAAGCTTAATAAATTAAGAAATACTGGCAATAAGAATGATACGGAAAATACTCAGTCCGTTAAGAACTACAGAGCTCTGGAAATCAAGAAGTAATGATGAAATATATCAGAACATAGAAAACATATCAGAAACAACACGAAAGAGGTGATTGATAATTTTTGGACATTTATACAGAATAGATGACAACAGGTTAACCAAACAGATCTTCAATATCTTTGCAACAAGAAGCTGGATGATTCATGAAGTCAAGAAAGGTTTGGAAAGAAGCAATACAGGAGAAAAATAAGAAGCTACAGAGAGAGATTTTTAAAACGAAAATGTTAACAATGGAAGGATTGCAAGGTCGAAAGGAAAGGGTCCGAGGAGAGGAAAAAGATACATAGTGAGAAGAATGAAGGAATTGTAGGAAGAAGAACAACAGAAATATTGAAATTGACACGTGGTTCCTGGAAGACCCTAACAGAGAAAGAAAAGAAAGAACGAATAATAATAGTAATAATGCAAAAAAAGTTTGTATTTTTATTGAAGAAGTTGGAACGCGGTGCAGCTCGTGTAGCTGTGAGCTGACACTCAGAAGATGGTAAGTTCGAATCCCACAGTCGTCACCCGTGAAAATGGTTTTCCATAATTTTCCATTTTCACATCAAACAAATGCCGAGGCTGCATCTCATCGTGGGTGAGAGTAACTTTGTTGGCAATACGGACCATTGCTTTTTAATTGCATTAATAGTTCTACATCACGTTCCGTTCCGTTGCAAAAGACACGTTAACAGGCTTGTCTGGCCTTAATACAGTCATTGTTGACCTTAAGGACCACGGACGCTTCCTGCATGCTGTTGGTTTTGAGCTTGTTTTCAGGAAATCTTTTACATAATTTGCTCCCTTCTCTGGCTGCCTGGCTACTCTGCTAACCACAAACCCTAGAAGCATATCGACCAGGAATATTTATTCAATGTTCATTTTGTTTCTGCGGTACTTGTAATCGTGTTGCACCTAATCGAGGGTTGCTCCAAATCTTGAGAAAAATAAACATGTGCACTTAATCCCTATATTTCTGTGTAATTACTTTCAAAAAATGTGCAGTTATGCGAGATTTTCATTAAACGTGTAGACATGCCCGCAGTCACTATAGTGAACTGTACTTTAGCAAAATTGTTTACTTTACGACCAATTTTCTTGCAGCAATTCTCAAGATGTTGCCTTATATACTGTCTTTGTACTCCATAGGTAACGGCTAAACACGCATAACTGGGCTGGCCTCTGTAAACACTGATATGAGTACAATATTGATCTTCTCTCGAAATGTAGTACCTAGAATTAATATGTTATTAAGGTTGAGTTCTCCTTTGTATAGTAACATCGTACTCATAAACACAGAATTTAATTTCTTTCACTCATCACTTGTAGAGCGTAAGTACATGTATCCAGTGTTGCCAGGTCACATGACAAAATTCCGGCATCTTGGTGTCTGTGAAAACCCTAAAAGTAGTTAGCGGGACGTACTCCCAATAACGTTATTATTGTTATTATTATTATTATTATTATTATTATTATTATTATTATTACAAATGCCTAGCCCCCGAATCGGAGAAACTAACCAGACGCGATTAAAATCCCCACGTAGTCAGAATTCGAATCCGGGACTCTGTGAACCGAATGCCAGTGTGGTGACCATTCAGCCAAGGAGCCGAGCTATTTCCTGGTAAACTCTGCTAGGACCGCAAGACCTACTTTTTAAAAGTGTGGAGCATAGAGTTCGTAGTGACTATTTGTTATGAATTATGATCCAAGCCGTTGTTTGCCAGGTGATAAGAACTACTTCAAGGAGGAGGGAACGTATCCCTTTAACCTTTCAGGCTACGAAGAAACTACTTTCACTCGATTTCCGATGTCGATACCACGACTGCAAAAAGGTTTACTAAATATTTTTTATATCCAGCAGGTTTCAAGCACGATGAAGGGCGAAAGTATTCTATGTTTATGTTCATGTTAGGCCTAATGAAAAAAAAAAAAAAAAAAAAAAAATCTTATGAATGATGGGATGCGTCCAAGGGTGTGTTCGTGTCTATACCGGTAGAACGTAGAATCTTGTTCCTTGTTGCCAAAAATGCTCTTTTATAGTTTAAGGAAGTGTTTCTGTTTATTGATTTAATCTGCTAACACTGCAAGATTTCCGTCAGCGAAAGTTGGGTCCACGACTCTCACTTCCCAGATGTGAAACACCTGTTGGAAACAACTGTTCACGCTTGGCCTTGAGTGCCTGTTCTGTTATGATAAAAACCATGACATCATTCTGCTGGTCTAACAGATTATTTAAAACATTAATTCTTCTTATGTTGTGCTTAATAATTACTTACTACTAAATGAATTAATCGGCAACTTATTGGCGTATTGAGGCTTACCTCAAGAAGATGTCGGCGTAAAGCAAGTGAAACATAATTGTGAAGAAACGTTGTCTTTCACACAAACATACACTTGTTCTACAGCTTACATTGAGACCTGCTACAGGCATATTCATTCTAGTTTGTGTTTATTTTCCTTTGAAGACCTTAAAGTGCGATTCCTGGTGTTGTTATCGACTGTCGTGTGATTTTTTTCTGGCTTGGTACATATTTATTTATTTATTTATTTATTTATTTATTTATTTATTTTATATCAAGGGTTAGGGTACAAGGGATGCTGCCTAGCCGAGGTAATAAAGAAGGACGTAGCTCAGTCCGGTGGTATTAGGAGGTGGTCAAATACGACAGCCTCGTGACGGTAATTTACGGGCAGGTTAAGGAACTCCTGCGGGAGTAAATTCCGCCACCTCGGCGTCTACGTAAACCGTACAAGTAGTTAGTGGAACGTAAAGCCAACATTATTATTATTATTATTATTATTATTATTATTATTATTATTATTATTATTATTATTATTATTATTATTATTATTATTAAAGAAGGACGTGGATTCGATTTACTGTCCGAATTTTGAAATAGTTAATAACGAGATTTCTACTTCTGGAGAAGCACATGAACCTGAAGTTCACTCAACCTACACCTAAAATGAGTACCAGGTTGATTCCTGGCGAAAATGGCTGCCAGTATACAGCTAACCACTCTGTCCCACTTAATGCCCAGGCTACGGGTAGTGGAAACCTTTCTTCCACTCCTCCAAAGGCTTTCTTGACTCATAAGAAGATGACTTTGCCTTTGCTTAGGGCACTTACAGAGTTTCCTGTACTCGCAAGTTCACGGACTGGTGACCAAGGATGTATCAAGCCATAAAATGAAACGGGAATACGTTTGGAGGGAAATAAAATCCTTACGGAGTCTCTTCGCCAAAGGTTACCCATTGGTTCAGCCAAATAACTAATTCTAAAGCGAAAACAATCGCACAGTAATACAGAGTACAGGGCATTGTTTATATCAGAACACTGATACTTATTTTCAATGGTATATTTGCATATTAAATGTAGATACCTGTCGTGTCAAGGGAACATGCAGCATTTAGACCCTAAACTTTAAAAATTCCAAGCACTACAATGGTTTACAAAATATTGAATAGACTATAACAACAACTAATTCGGTTTCACGTTATCCTATATTTTACTTCTCAAAATCCATTACAAGGTCCTGGACGATAATTTACCGGAAAATATGAAAGGATATTAGGATGACAAAATTACCTCGTAATGTGATAGCTCCCAGCAGAGTTATCATTGTCAGCTGTTTTATGTTGCACGAGTACGTAGTATATTGCCTTAATCTTTGGAAGCTGTTCTAAAACCCACACAAGAAAATGTGCAGGGATGTAATGCCAAAATCATCCAGTGAGTTTTTTATTTATTTATTTATTTACTGTATTTATTTATTTATTTATTTATTTATTTATTTATTTATTTATTTATAAAGTGGTGAAGGTAGGGTTCTTGGCCCTCTTTTACACTTAACCACGTACAATTTTTAGATTTTCACAGCATTCATTTAACATATCATGGTAATCAATTACAGTTAATCAGATAAGACGAGTAAATCAGATGAGTAACAATAGTACAATTAATTAGAATTACTATTGATGAAAAAGTATAGGATAAATAGGGAGTAGACAATAACAGAAAAGCATCAAATTAATAACTAAAGAATGTATCTAATAACTAGCTTAAAGGAAAACTTATTCTAATATGAGGCAAAATTAAATTAACTGAATATTACTATGTTACAGTCAGAGTTCACTAAAATCCATAAAGAAACAGTGTTATTCTTGAACGAGAAGAGTAAAAACGTAAATAAGATAGCCTAAGATACTGTCATTTTTGGTTTCATTCACACACTTACATTCACTCGAGTCAATTGTATGTACGGTACTCTGGAGGAATTTACGGTAGGCTACGGACTTCGAGTAGTATAGCTATAAGCTTGCGTCAGATGGCGAGTTCGATATTCACTGTCAACAGCCCTGAAAATGGTTTCCGATTTTCACATCGAGGAAATGCCGGGGATATGGACAGAGAACACGTGCACTACCTTCCCAACCCTAGCCCTTTCCTTTCCCAGCGTTGCTGAAAACCTGTGTGAGTTTATGTGACGTTGAAACACTAGCAAATAAATATCAGCCAGTCTATATTTTATTGGAAGCAAGTTGTATACGTCATTGAGTTGAGGATCACTAGTCTCAATAAATTGCTTTATCTGAAGATAATCCTAGCTACTTCTACCAAGGATTCAAAATAGCATCAAACATTCTCTAGGGATGTCAGTATTGATTTCAATAAATGTAGGATCAGTTCAGTTTTTCAAGCCAATGTAAAACCCAATGGAGACTTGACAGCCAAATAGCAACGATTACATTTTTATAGCGAGTCATCCTCCACTCTTCGCTCTCCGTCAGTATCTCGCCTTCATCATCCTTCCTCCCACCCCACAGTGTTACATTCAGGACATATCATCCACTCCTATTTCAATGCCTTCCTCACAATCATTATGTTTGTTCATAATGTGAAACAGCGATTTCAAACCATCAACCACGATCTTCAGTTCTTGAATTAATCGACCTTCCTTAGCCTCGGTCTTACTGACAGATCGATCGCCGCAGCATCTCACGAGTCAGTCTTCTCGCTAAACTTCGTATTCGGAGCTAACATCTTCAACTGCAACAGCCACTATTAATTACATATAGAGTCACTGTACTAATAATAGCAGCGCAGCGAGAATATTGCCTTTCGTAGGTAGATTACTGCAAGCGGAGAAATAGGTCTACTACGCTTTTCGTTATTATTATTCTCTACTTTCCAACTACAGATTATCACGGTAGGTGCTAACGAATTCAATTAGTGCTGAATAAGATAACTGATTTAAAGGACTTAACTACGGTACTCTGAGCAACAACCCCATTAAATTAATATAAGCTGACCAATTGTTCCTGCTTTTCACAGAATACACCTTTTCTTTTGCAACTTTTACATCTCCGACGATTCATGGAAGAACGTAAAATGGCTGAGGCTATTCCAGGATCATCACAGGAGCCGCCTGCGATTTGAATGCGATAGAACTGGCTTGGGCAAAAATAAAAAGAATTTTTAAAGAACACAACAGCACGGGAGATATGTCAGCCGCAAAAGTAGGAAAGCACAAACTCCCGCCAATCGCTTGGATTGGGACGGGTACTGCAAACACGTCCAAGAACTTGAAGACGATTATTGGAGGCGCAATGGTGTCATGGAAATTCCCTTGAATGGAATAATTAGCCCTATCAGCACGTTTTACGAGTGGCGAATATTCCTCCGTAGACTCGCAGTCGGACAGCAGTGAATGAATTTTTACTCAAAATGTTGAAGTATTATTCTTATGTCAATATGACGAACGCTGTTTCTGTTGGTTCCATTGCTGGTTGGTTGGCCGTGCTGAAGAAGAGAGGCGAAAGTACAACACACCGCTCTCCGCAGCCCGCGCTGAGAGAGCTAGAGAAAACGTGCACTGTTTGTACATAGCATTCATCCTTATGAAAAGTTTCCCCTGATTATGTGACCCATCCTAAACCATGTACATCTAGTTTAAATTCGAGAGAAACATTGTTACATACTTCATGAGAGTACGCCAAAAAGGAGCGGCGGCTGGGGAAGAATTAGGACGCAGATGCGCACGTAGCTATGACCTACTGCGGACTTGTTCAAAGGAAACACAGAAAAAGTGATTGCCGCTGTGACCCAGAGAAGCTTTCTCGTTTACGGTCCCTTTGTGGGAAAATATAAGTATAGGATTAATGTAGATGTGTGCAAAAATGTAGGACGTATTGTTATCTTATCTTCAACTTCAGTAATGGTCCAAGGCAAGTGGCAGTATTGTCTACCTGAATATCATAGCTGCAAAGCTGGCCCTACAATCCCTGAAATGCTAAGAGAGTATTCCTTATTTAAAAGTTACGTAGGAATATTTTAGTGGCATCAGATTGACTAAAGGCTTCCAAACTTCCACACGCGCCGAAACTAGACAAAGTATCTTTTTTAATTAATTGGTGACCGTTTCGTTGGTGTGGTCGAATAGTGGTATTACTGGAAATGTCTCTGGGCATAACGTTTTTCTTGGAGTGAGTCACTGGGGTTCGTGACTAACACCCCTGGGAAAAGTGTCTTATGAACTCTGCTGAGTGGCTCAGACGGTAGAGCGCTAGCTCCCAAAGCTCAAGTTAACGGGTTCGATCCCAACTCAGTTCAGTGGTATTTGAAGATACTCCAGCCTCATGTTGGTAGATTTGCCGGCACGTGTAAGAACTGCGGGCCAAAATTATGGGACCTCCGCGATTCTTCTTCTTCTTCTTCTTCTTCTTCTTCTTCTTCTTCTTATTATTATTCCTAGATGGATATCGCAGTCATCAGGATTTTTGTGTGTGTATGTGAAATCCATTTTAACAAGACGTTATGAAAGAATCGGCAGCGCTCGCCGACAAAAGTACTATCCAATCTTGAAGTCAGTCGTTATTCTTCCGTTTTGGAGATAGTGGGTTGGAACCTAATAGAGGCCGGTGGCATTTGAGGGTGAATGTAATTCCATGTCATTGGCTTCCCGCACATTAAATAAAGTACCAGAGAAAACTACGACACCCCGGCATTTCTTAAAATATATACATTTGAAGGGATGTTAAGCAAGTAACAAGGTGTGGTGATGATTGTTGTTTAAAAGGAAAGTACAGCTACATACCTGGAATGATGGTGGCGGTGGTTATTATTGCATTTAGAAGTCAAACTGGACAACCATTCTCTCTAAACACTAACGGAAGAAACAAAAAATAAAGTAATTCGAACGTTTCAAGAATGAAGGTATCGGCAAAATAAAGAGAAGGGTCACAAAGGACGTAAAAATGAAAGACATCCTTGCCTTCGCAAACCAATTGCAGAGAACGATAGTTGATTACGGAAGGTTAGAAAGGAGCCTGGCAGAAGTAAGAGGAAGTTGTGCCACGCACAGCCCCGAGTTCCCCAACCCTCGCTTCCAACTTGAGAGGTGGTGGTGGTGATTATTGTTTTAAGAGGAAGTACAGTAGAACCCCGTTTATCCGAAATAAAGGGGGCGGAGCCACTTCTGTTGACGCGTTTTTTCGGATGACACATGGCAAATATTTTCGGAAGTTAAATGTCGAAATAAAAATGCATACACTCTGTTAAGCAAAGATGCATACTGTATATTAACATTAAATGTTTACGTAATGTCACTCATTCTACAAAATTGGGGTAATCACATAAATGGAATTGTAAATAAAGGGTACAGATCTCTGCACATGGTTATGAGGGTGTTTAGGGGTTGTAGTAAGGATGTAAAGGAGAGGGCATATAAGTCTCTGGTAAGACCCCAACTAGAGTATGGTTCCAGTGTATGGGACCCTCACCAGTATTACCTGATTCAGGAACTGGAAAAATCCAAAGAAAAGCAGCTCGATTTGTTCTGGGTGATTTCCGACAAAAGAGTAGTGTTACAAAAATGTTGCAAAGTTTGGGCTGGGAAGAATTGAGAGAAAGAAGAAGAGCTGCTCTACTAAGTGGTATGTTCCGAGCTGCCAGCGGAGAGATTGCGTGGAATGACATTAGTAGACGAATAAGTTTGAGTGGCGTTTATAAAAGTAGGAAAGATCACAATATGAAGATAAAGTTGGAATTCAAGAGGACAAACTGGGGCAAATATTCATTTATAGGAAGGGGAGTTAGGGATTGGAATTACTTACCAAGGGAGATGTTCAATAAATTTCCGATTTCTTTGAAATCATTTAGGAAAAGGCTAGGAAAACAACAGGTAGGGAATCTGCCACCTGGGCGACTGCCCTAAATGCAGATCAGTATTGATTGAAATTGGTGATTTTCTTCTGAATTTTCTTGGTGCAGCGCTGTCATACAACTACAGTATGTCGTGCCACCACTTAAACAATACAACAGCTGGTGTAGATTTATTGCTTTGTTCAACAAAGCGCAAAGCAATCTGAAATAATGAAACCATTTCTTTTGTTACTACTGAACTGAATACTGTGTACAGTAATTTTATTACAGTACTGTAATTAAAGCTTGTGGTATTCGAAATCAATCTTACTTCCAGTGCATTCAATCCATCATCTACTGTAACTCGATTCTCAGAACTTCTATTGTCAAGGTCGGAGTCGCCTGCTTCATCTCTTGGCAGTAACACGGAATCCACTAGTTGTTGGTCGGTTAGATCAAGTTCAGCATCATCTGATTGTAACCACTCATTCACCTCACACTGGTTAACATTCTCACATCCTGAAATTTGTTTCACCATCTCTTGCAAGTTACAATCATTTTCCTCATCTTCCGAAAAAAAAAAAAAAAAAAAATCCCTTCATACAGTTTGTTCCAGGAATTACAAAGGGTCACTGATGTAATCTTTTCCCAGGACTGGGTACACCAATAATTCACATGTTTCATGTTAATAGACTTGAACGAATCCGTAAGACTATTACTGGATAATTCACAATCACTCAGAATAGATCGTAGCAGAAACGCACGATAATGGCGTTTGAATGCTTCCAGAACACCCTGGCCCATGGGTTCAACCTAGCTTGTCACATTAGAGGGCAGAAACAGAACAACAATATCACCACTTTCCAACTTCCCTGGGTGTGTTGGGGCATTGTCAATCAACAAAATTGCTTTTCTGGGCAATCCCATAGACTTCACAAAATATTCAACGCTTGGTACAAAATTTTGAAAGAACAATTTTTCGAAAAGTTTAGTTGACATTCAGGCACTTTTTTGAGCTCTATAATAAACTGGTAAGGCAGGGGCAGCAATATTTTTTAGAGATCTAGGGTTTTTCGATTTCCCTATGCACATTTGTGACAGCCTATGAGTGCCTGAAGCATTAGCGCATGCTAAAACCGTAATCATCTCATCATTTTTTGTGACCTGGTGCAGATTTTTTAATTGATGCCAAGGATGTTTTTGAAAACACTTTAAAATTTAACCCTGTTCCGTCAGCATTATATTCCTGATCTTTTGTCAATCCTTCACTGATCTCTTCAAATTCTGTTTCAAAATCAACAGCAGTGGGTCCGCGGAAAGCTTCTCTCCACTTAGATGTAACTGACGTACGCCATACCTATTTTTATATCTATCTAGCCGTCTTGAACTAGCCGTGAACTCCTTTCCATCATCCCCTAACTTTGTAGCCAATAATTTAGCCTTCTCTTGAATTATAGGACCGGATAACGGTATTCCTTTTACACGTTGTTGTATAAACCAAAGAAATACCGCTTCGTTTACCTTTTCATACCAACCCTCTGTCATAGTTTGGCGGTTTGGTATCTTAGAGGAACACTCAATCAATTTAGATTTTGTCTTTACTCAGTCCGCCACTGTTGACACAACAAATCCATAATCCGCAGCAACATTTCGCAATATCACATCAATTTTCCACCTGTCTCACTGCTTCGATTTTTTCCGATGCTTATAACAACGCGTTTTCGTTTAGTTGACATCTATATATATAAAATAACATGTCCTGACTGACTGACTGACTGACTGACTGACTGACTGACTGGCTGACTGACTGACTGGCTCATCATCGCCGAGCCAAAAGTACTGGACATAAAGAAATGAAATTTAGAGGATACATTTATATTGCAATGTGGGTGTTCACTAAGGGAGGATATCTGAATATACCATCGCAAAGGGGGTGAAAGGGGGGGGGGGTGAATTTTAAAAATGGGTGTATCTACAGCATATCTAAAAAACTTAACAACAGTTTAAAGACGTGAACATTGGTAATTGGAATCTTCTTTTTTGTTTTCAGAAAATCGTTTTACACGGGGTGAAAAAAGGTGAAAAAGGGCTTGAATACCTTTTATGAGGATACTTAAATCTCAAAAACTGAATATGTTACAGTCATGAAAATTGGCATTTGGAATCTCCTTTAAAAATAAAGAAACGCGTATTTTTTTGTTTTTGTTTTTGGAAAATCTACTTAAGAGGAGGCAAACAGGAGTGATAAAGGCGGTGATTTTTTAAAATGAGTATATCTACAATATATCTCAAAAAAGTAACATGTTATTTTTATGAGGACACAAATAAGAAGTGGACATAAAACAACAGATCCCTAAGGGGGTTTTGACTGGAGGGTGGGGGTGGGGGTGAGGAATGATGACAAAAATATGCATTTATGTGAAACCGTTTGAATTATGAAGTTAAAATTTCAAATGATATCCTAGGTGTTAAATAACAGAAGGCCGTGCTGCGTGGCTCAGACCCCAACTTGACAGGTTCGATCCTGGCTCAGTCCGGTGGTATTTGAAGGTGTTCAAATACGTCAGCCTCGTGTCAGTAGATTTACTGGCACGTAAAAGAACTCCTGCGGGACAAAATTCCGGCACCTTCGCATCTTCGAAAACCGTAAAAGTAGTTAGTGGGACGTTAAGCAAATAGCATTATTATTAAATAACAGAAGGTTTGAAACAAATTTAACCGCTCGGAGAGTTAAATGGGGATTAATATCCGAAAACAAATGTATTCATTCCTTCCTCTGAAACGGTTTAACGTATGAAGACAAAATTCCATATAGCGGTATATATTTTAATCCTAGGTGTGAAATAGGAAAAATTTTTTAATGCTCTACCCCTAAAGTGTTAAATGAGGTTAACTCCGTAAACACAATTATTCATCCCTCCAAAACCGTTTGATGTACAAAGTTGTAATTTTACAAGAAGGGTCTTCTTTTATGTCCTAGGTACTTAAAAATATTTCTCTCCTAGGGGGTTTGGATGGTGGTTGACACTCAAAAACACAATATACATTCTTCCAAAACTGTTTCAGGCACGAACTTAATTTTTTAAAATGAAGGGTGGTCTTCTATACCCTAGATGTTAATAAATATTTAAAAACATTCACCCCTTAAAACATTATTTATTCCGCCATTACTGTTCGACGTACAAAATCAAAATTTCGCAGGTTAAATAAGGTAGGGTTTAAAACACTCAAATTCTTCCGTATGGGGTTCAAATGAGTGTTAGATCAGAAAATAAATAATCATTTCCCCAAAACCGTTTAACTTACGAAATGAGGGTGAATTTTACAGGTTCAGCTGACAGTGGACTCTCCAAAATGTAAAACTTTGAACAATAATTTTCAGTTTAAAACCGTAGTGAACCACGGATATCTTTGTAGTCATTCAGTAAGCACGCACTTGACACGGCACTTTTAACAAAACTGATTACTGTATACTGTACCTTGCTACTGTGTTTCAAAAGAACCCAGTCCAGATGCCTGGGACAGCGTTGGTAGGATAAGAATAAGATAAGATACAGTACCGTTATGAACAGGTATTTCTTCATGCTGCAATGGGGTAAGAAAAGCATTGGAACAACAGTAGAGAACTGCAAGGCCAGTAAAACGATCTTGGGTGAAAGAAAAATATGAATGGAAGAGTGTCGCTGGACTTCCCTGGTTTCCTAACAGAAGCTGCAGTACAGTCCGAGCAGTAAACAAGATGAAACTCCCGCAACTGGGGCAACGTTTAATTTCGTGTGGCTATTTCTAGCCGGATGCAGCCCTTGTAAGGCAGACTCTCCGATGAGGGTGGGCGGCACCTGCCATGTGTGGGTAACTGCGTGTTATTGTGGTGGAGGATAGTGTTATGTGTGGTGTGTGAGTTGCAGGGATGTTTGGGGACAGCACAAACACCCAGCCCCCGAGCAATTGGAATAACTAATGAAGGTTAAAATCCCAGACCCAGCCGGGAATCGAACCCGGGACCCTCTGAACCGAAGGCCAGTACGCTGACCATTCAGCCAACGAGTCGGACTGAGGCAACGTTAACCACAGTCTACATAATCTTCATGATGAATAATGCAGTAATAATAATTCCTGCTTGTTCAGGAAAATAATGTATCATGGAACGAACTAGAGGGTAAGAAACTGTTTTGTTTTCTGCTACACGTGCATTCTGGCATAAGTCATAATATTTAAAAAAAATAGGGTTTGCCTAGTAGCTCTCAGCACATATAGCAAGAGAATTACTAATATCGACGGCTAAGAAGGAGAGGTTAAAAACAATATATTTAAATACAATTTTGCCAGAGCATTTTGGTGAAGTCGGATTTCGGTTAAGCGGGATTCTACTGTACAACTTGGCAATCATCCTCTATTTAACACTAATTAGACAGAAAAAATGGAAGGGGTCCGACACTTCGAAAATGAAGGTATGTGCCAAAGAAAGACAAGGGCCACGAAGGGCGTGAAAATGAAAGACTCCCTAGGCCTCGAATTCTCTAATACCGTCGGGGTCAGAAGATAACAAGAGTTGACCAAGGAAGGTCTGGTAGGATAGATGAACGTGAGTAGGCGGGTACAAGTAAGTGGAAGCAATGCTAGGACTCAGTTGAGGTCCTCGTGGTCGCTAACCCACGCTTTCAAGTTACGAGCCCCTGGGATCCCTTTTAGTTGCCTCCTACAAAATGCAGGGGATACCGTGGCTGGTTTGTACTTACGACAGGCAGGTAATACCACGGATCTATTCTCCCGCCTCCACCCACAGGGTGATAAATAATTTCAGAAAAGAAAAATAAAGCAAAAGGCCCGACCCTTTGAAGAACAAAGGTGTCAGGTAATGAAAAGAAAAGAGAAGTGCCACGAAGGACGTAAAAATGAAGACTCCTGAGGTCTCGCAAACCTGATACCGTTGGGATCGGACGAGAACAAGTGGGTTCAGATAGGAAAGGTGAAACAGAGTAGCTTGGCAGAAGAAGGAGTCTCCTCTTACGACAGTCAGGGGATACCAGGGATGTATTTTATGCTCCCATCCACAACGGGAGTTATACAAGTAATATTGCTTGGTGATTTATATGTTCACTGTCCAAGCCATCTCCTCATCGAAATAAAAGAAAGAAGACCATACTTTTCATTTTAAAGTACCAGAATCTGTGACAAAGATTGTATACAGACATGCCTACTACTACTAAAATGTTTTCATTCATCCCCTGAAGGGGGATGCGGGCATCTTAGACGGTAGCGCCGTCTCTCAGGCCGGGAGATTTGTTACGATGAAGGAAATGCTCGGAGAAGGTGAGGGGGTTGGCGGCCGTTGCCTATACTAGGAACTGTCCCGGCATTCGTCTTATTGCAGGATAATGGAAAACCATTCTTCTCTTAACGGGGCGAGTTGGCCCTGCGGCTAGCGGCGCGGAGCTGTGGGCTTGCATCGGGGAGATAGGGGGTTCGAACCCCAGAGTTGACAGCCCTGAAGTTGGTTTTCTGTGGTTTCCCATTTTCATTTGAGGCAAATGCTGGGGCTGTACCTTAATTAAGGCCACGACCGCTTCCTTCCCACTCCTAGGCCTTGCCTATCCCATCGTCGCCATAAGACCTATCTGTGTTGGTGCGACGTAAAGCAAATTCTAAAAATAAAAATCTCAGGACGCCGATGGTGGGGACCAGCAATGAGGTCCAGCCCTTTCACGTCTACCGAATACAGAGGCGTAGAGCCACGGTAGAACCGTGGCTACCCCTCCTCTGCTCGGTTGGTCGGTCAAAGTGCAGAGCTGTTGGACCACGGACCAACCGTGGCCACTTGTGCGCCGAGACCCACTCTGCATCTACCGTCCACAGATATAAAATGCGAAAATGAGATACTCTAGCACAGAAGTGTCAAACTCAAACTGGTGTGCGAGCCATATAAGCTAATCAAGAGAACACAGCGAGCACCGATTGAGACACGTTTCAGCGTGGGATAGGCCTATTTTATTGACATTGCTATAATATAAATGCTTCTCTATTAAAAGTAGGCCTATTTTATTGACGTTGCTATAACATAAATGCTTCTCTATTAGAAGTCTGCGTGTCAACATAGTACAAAATAATACATTAAAGGAACAAACTAAACAAAGTTTACTCCGACATGTGGGGTAGATCGTCGGCGGTTGCAGAGTAGACTTCGGTCTACAAGTTGTCACGGCTGGTCTGTTGTCCGACAGCTCTGCACTCCGACCGACCAACCGAGTAGAGGATGGGTTGTCACGGCTCTACGCCGCCTCTGTATTCGAGAGACGGAGAGGGCTGGTCCCCACCGTCGGCTGTACTGAGAATGCTTTTCCGTGGTTTTCCATTCTCCTGCACTAAGGCGAATGATGGGACAGTTCCTGGTATAGGCCACGTGGCAACCCCCTCACGTTCTCCGAGCATCTCCTTCATTCCAGAAATAGTAGACTCGAACCCCACTGTCGGCAGCCCTGAAGATGGTTTTTCGCGGTTTCCCGATGTAATCGTCTTAATCGTACCTTAATTAAGGCTATGGTCCCTTTCTTCCCAATCCTAGCCCTTTCCTATCCCATCGTCGCCGTAAGACCTATCTGTGTCGGTGGGACGTATAAACAGACTGTAAAAGGAAACTGCATATTTTTCCGCGGGCCGTATGTTTGACACCCTGCTCTAGTACACGGAAATCTAACAACAGCGAACTTGTTGAAAGTGATTGTAGGAAAGATGAAATGAATAATTTGTTAACGTTGCTGAAATGCTGACCCCGATATAGCAACAGCCAGAATTCACCAACGGAATATTTCGTGCACCAAGAGTTCGAAGTGTAATGGTTTAGCCTATATAGACAGGTACAAAAATGAAAATAGACATGAACTAATGAGGCACTTCCAGGCTCCCTAGAACCCTAAAACTTGGTATTAAATCGAACATTTCCAGAATTCTCCGTGATAAAAGTACTCTCCAAATATGGTAATATTGTCTTGAAGTAGGCTATGTTAGTCGTTATTCTTCGGTTTCCGAGATAGTGGACAATTTTGCCAATTCAGTGGTTTTCTCGTTAAATGCGGAGATTTGTGAACAGCTAGCCGGAAATATCGTTGCTATTAAGTACGATTTTATTTATCAGTATAGTATTAAAAACCATTTCTTATTTTGCTGAAAATAGGAAATTGGAATATTTACGGTGTAATCGTCTGTCTCGCTCCTTGCGGCTGTATTTCAGATGAAGAGAAGACGTTGTGTCTCAGTCAGTACCACAGGAGTTCTAAATGATCGTCTCAGTGACCTGTTAGCAGTTGATGACAGCCTTCCCGTTTGTTAGCATAAAGTGGTCTATGGTATGCTGCCAGCCGGACCTTACTCTCCAGGTCTAGAATATTAAAGCGTCTGGAAATGGTGGAATGTGCTTATTTTGCATTTTCTTGCCTCCTTTATGGAAACATCCACCAGACACGACAATACATCACACACAAGTAAAAATCAGGTTTCCGTGAGAGCTGACAAACTATTTAAATCCTATAACAGTTGCAGTACACTTTTTGCATAGCATGTTTTAGATGAGAAAATCTAGCTTTCTTTCTTTTTCTAACGACTGTCCTAACTGACGTCCAGAGGTGAACAAATAGTTTGAGTGTGGAAATGCTGAACAAAGTGTATTACTAGATGATTTTGCTGATTCTTTAGACAGTGTTGCCAAACGTTTTGTTCTTCCAACCATAATACGAGCTTAGATGTATTGTTACAATTGTATAACTTATTTATTGCTATTGTACTAAATTGCACCAAATCAAAATGCCTACATTCGTTAGATGAGAGATTATCTGCAATTATTGTAGTTGGTGTGGATTCAGACAGTGTTGTTATTCAAGCATTATATTCTTTCAGAATTGTCGAAGTACCGCTGCATTGAACGCGGTCTGAGTGTCCTGCCGATACCAGCGCGACCGTTGCACAACAGTGTGGTCTGTGTTGCTATTGTTTTTACGATAGTTCGTTGGTCTGCGTGTTTGTGTTAAGAGGTTAGGCGTTAGAGATCGTTGCGGCACATATATTGGAGACTGAGAGTGACTTGAACTGTGGAAATATGTCAGTGAAAAACGAACAAGCAGTAACCCTGAAGTGGGAAGGGTTCGTGGGCAATATGATTGAATCATTTCAGCGTCTCAGACAGAACATGAATTTCGCAGATGTAACTATTTCGTGTGATGGGAAAGTATTCAAAGCGCACAGAATTGTTCTGTGTGCTTTAAGTCCTTATTTTTCATCGATATTGCGGGAGAATCCCTCTATGTATCCTATTATTGTTCTACCACGTGTTCCTTCCGACCATCTTGTAATATTAATGGAATATATGTATGGAGGTAGTGTTACAGTTGCCGAATCCCATCTTCAAGATTTGCTGAAAACTGCTGAACATTTGAAAGTTAGGGGTTTAGCAGATTGTTAAGTGTTCGTCATTGTTCGTGTGAATGGTGTGTATATACATGGCTTGAAGAAACTACATTCTAATTGAGAAGGTATGGATCAAGTTGCGATACAGTGTCCTCACTGGTTTTTAAGAATGTATACATTTTCGTTTTTTAAAATTTTGAAGTGATGGAGTAGATAGTTCAATGCATTAGTTTGTTATTTTGAGTTTTTGTTTTATCAGAGCAACTCTGTGATCTACTTTTGTGTACGAGATAAAGTGCAATTTGGAAGTTGTTGGCGCAGTAAGGCCACCTGTTGCATACGTAAGCAAGTGTTTTTTAGATTTACCTGCGCTCTGTATTTATTTATTGAATAACGTAAGGGTGTGTCGCAGATTGTGCTAATGCTTATCCTTTGGACTTGTGAAATGACATGGTGATACAGAATTTTGATGGACTTATAAAGTGAGGTTAAATGTCCAGTCCAATGCTTTAACGGTTTTTACACTTGTTTTTAAGTCGTATTAAAAGCTCATTTATAAATGTGTGTTAATTTATGAGAGAAGTAGATTCGTTTTTCAGGGTTGAAACTGTATGTAGTGTTCTTGTAGGAATTTTGTTCGTTTTTAGAGTATGTGTGTTGTTATATCCATAAGGCAACCAGGGATTTAGCTCTTTTACTGTAATATAATTTGCAATTCCTATGTCGTTCGTATTTATTTACTTATTTAGTTTCTTAACCTCTCCCCATTTGGAGTATTAATATATTGGAGGAGGCACTAACCAAAATATTCGTTTGATTTCTCTACGATAGTGACTCCGCTATACGAGAATTATTAACATATGTGAAGATGAACATGATTACACTTTATACAGAAAATATTGAAAAAGATTAGTAAATCCTCTTTTCGTAACCGGTGTCTGTTGCCGTTTTGAGGATTGCTTACTGTTTTGCCACTTTTAAGTAACCTAGGCTTTATTTTAAGTTCATGCTGGACGTATTTTCTTACGGCATGGGCTTATGTTCTTATTCTTCTTGATCCCTAGCATTTCCAAACCATAAAATTGTGTACGATGTTTTCGTTTCGGGTGGGCCTTGGTGTACAGCGGAGGAGGAGGAAAACTGTTAGACAGTTCATGTAATTTAACACAAGATTACGCTAATGTGCAAATCGTTTGATATCTAAGATTGGCACCGTAGGTGACCCTCAGTAGATAACCGTGCAAAGAAGAAAACCTTAGTAGTCCTACATGGGATACATTCTAAATTGAACTTTATATTGTTAGGCCTTACCAACCTCAGTTGCAACCTTGATAGCTGCTCATGTAGCTAAATATTTAAGGATCACACCTGAATAACAAACTACGGTAGTTACAAGACGAGATCGTGGAGGCAAACCCCCAACACTTCTACCGTATTTTTAAAAATACGACGTTTCTAGGTAGTGGATATAAGAATTGCCAACGAAGGTAATTTCCAACTACATGTACTGCAGCTCTTTGGTGTTACGTAGAAATGAAATGGCGTATGGCTTTTAGTGCCGGGAGTGTCCGAGGACATGTTCGCATGTTCGGTTCACCAAGTGCAGGTCTTTTGATTAGACTTCCATGGACGACCTGCGCGTCGTGATGAGGATGAAATTAACCAATGACCCTGCCGGGAATCGAACTCGGGACCCCTGTGACCTAAGGCCAGCACGCGAACCATTTAGCCATGGAGCCGGGGTGTTACGTTGAGATTCAGCATGATCGCAGCATTATATTCTTGCGTTCAGTAGCTTTATCCAGCATACTGTATATAACCCATCTAGGCGTCATTTCAACGTCATCATCATCATCATCATCTGTTTACCCTCCAGGTTCGGTTTTTCCCTCGGACTCAGCGAGGGATCCCTGGAGCTTCAGACTCTTGGTCGAGGGATACAACTGGGGAGAATGACCAGTACCTCGCCCAGGCGGCCTCACCTGCTATGCTGAACAGGGGCCTTGTGGAGGGATGGGAAGATTGGAAGGGATAGGCAAGGAAGAGGGAAGGAAGCGGCCGTGGACTTAAGTTAGGTACCATCCCGGCATTCGCCTGGAGGAGAAGTGGGAAACCACGGAAAACCACTTTGAGGATGGTTGAGGTGGGAATCGAACCCACCTCTACTCAGTTGACCTCCCGAGGCTGAGTGGACCCCGTTCCAGCCCTCATACCACTTTTCAAATTTCGTGGCAGAGCCGGGAATCGAACCCGGGCCTCCGGGGGTGGCAGCTAATCACGCTAACCACTACACCACAGAGGTGGACTCATTTCAACGTTAGTCAGAAAAATAATGTGCTTGTGAATGACGGTGGTTATATCCGTTTCTGATAACTTATCGACAAATATATCTTGTGAATTTGTAGTTATTACAAGACGAGAGAAATCTATACCGGTTATATTAAGTGTAATTCGGTACGTAACCTTGGTCCGGCAACGCGTCCGCCTGTCACCCGGCTCGGGGTTCGGGTTCGATTCCCGGCCGGGACAGGGTTTTTTAATTGTAATGATTAATATCCCTGGCCTGGGGACTGGGTGTTTGTGACGTCCTTAATCTTCCTTTCCTCACACACAACACTACGCACTACCGCCATTCCAATCACACGTAGGTTCATACAATATGGTGCCAGTAGGGGCAAAATATCCACATTTATCGAATTATATGGCAACTCTAGGAATCCAGTGGTGTTTTCTCATATTGGGCCTGCCTGTCGTAAGAGGCGACTAATAGGGGCTCCAGAGGCTCTTAACTTGGGAGCGTGGGTTGGTGACCACGGAGCCCTGAGCTGAGTCCTGGTGTTGCTTCCACTTACTTGTGCTAGGCTCCTCTATTTCACCTATCCTATCCGTCAACTCTTGTTCTTTTCCGACAAGAACCACCCCGACAGTATTAGAGCACTCGAGGCCTAGGAAGTCTTTCATTTTCACGTCCTTCGTGGCCCTTGTCTTCGTTTGGCCGATACCCTCGTTTTTCGAAGTGTCGAATCCCTTCCATTTTTCTCTCTGATTACGTGATTAGTGTTAAAATAATAATCACCACCATCACATCTTGGGCTATGATGATATAAGACTGACTGAGGTATGATTCGTGCGGTTTCAGAGCGTTTGGGCCATTTTGTAAGGCCCGCTTACCGTGATGTCCACTGAAAACTTAGTCCACAACCCATTGTCGTCAATCGTGCATATGTCCAGCCCAGGTAGGTAATGTCCACTTACTGTGACCGTGAAGTCCACTAGATGCTCCATCAATAAATGTACTGTTGAAGGCCGTCGGTGATTATTTATGAGTGTTAAAAATTTCACTGATCAGTTATTTTTGTAGGATGTAAGCGGCAGCCGTCGGGTGAGCAATAACCATAATGCGTTGCTCGTTCTTATTCTACGTTCCATATTCCATACGTAAGCAATGTGGATGTGGTTTGCTAAATAGGCTTTGTTTACTGGTGGTGTTACGTTATTGTATACTCCCAGAAGCTGGGTGATACCTTGTTCATTTTGCTGCCATTCATTTTTTATTGTGTCTATGAAGCTGCACAAGTAAGGATGGTGAACAGTCATCAACATTTTGAATTTATTCTGCCACCCCTCCACGCCATTGTTCTCTGCTGGCTTTTAAACACGAGGTCATGAACGTTTCACATTTCGGTTCTTCGTCGGCTTCGAGTTCGTTTTCCTGTAAATTATACCCCCTCGACATACCGTACTTCACCAGACCTTATAGACCTTATAGATCCTCTGTCCCAATTTCCGCAATATCATTAAAGACTTCGAGGACGTCTTCCATAGGAACAAATGCTACACCCACCGAGCTCGGTAGCTGCAGTCGCTTAAGTGTGGCCAATATCCAGTATTCGGGAGATAGTGGGTTCGAACCCTGCGACCTGCGCGTCTGTGAGAATGAGGCCCTACCTATGATGAGCCCCCGAACCATTGAAATAAACCAATGAAGGTTAAAATACCCGACCCCGCCAAAGGCCGGCGCGCTAACCATTGGTAGCCATGGAGCGGGAAGGTTATTTAGAGGTGAAATATACAAGCCGTGTCAGTATCGATGCAATTCAGGAAGAGAAACAGTTCAGCAAATTCGAGGCAACTTTTATCAAGCTCATCAACGATGTATGACGAAATATACTTTTTAGTAGGAAAATTGGCAGCAGAAAACCGTATGGGCAAGGCAATTCCAAGTATTTCCGTTGATGTCTAAATAGATCGAGAAGTCATTTGAGGTAGAGGTGAATACTTTACTAAACTACCGCAATATATAAATTATCTCATGTGCGGCCAGTATTCGGGAGATAGGTTCGAACCCTACCGTCGGCAGCCCTGAAAATGGTTTTCCGTGGTTTCCCATTTTCACACCAGGCAAATGCTGGGGCTGTACCTTAATTAAGGCCACAGCCGCTTCCTTCACACTCCTAGCCCTTCCCTGTCCCATCGTCGCCATAAGACCTATCTGTGTCGGTGCGACGTAAAGCAACTAGCAAAAAAAAAAAACACAAAAAAAAACTCATGTCTGCCACGTTATCAAATTAGTTTAAACTGACTACCTCAATGTGAGATCTCTTAAAGCAGCGGGAACTAAATAAATAAAAAAATAAATTTTTTATACAATGTAATGAAGCACATTGTTACAGCTGCACAGTCGTAGTCATTGCACGATGAAGATTATCAAACAATTTGATAAATCAACTGGACAGTGACCACTGTGTGTGCTGATTGAGTCTGCATTTTATCCTTGGCATCATGGGGGCGTTGGGAGCTCTGTATCAAGGCCGTACCCAAGCAGGGTGGGGGAGTTGCAAATCCCCACCTAAATAAAAATGAACTTGACAAATTTAAACAACACATACGGATTTTGAAGTATAATAAATGGCATCATGGGGGCGTTGGAAGCTCTGTATCAAGGCCATACTCAGGTGGGGGGTGGAGGTTAGCGGGGGGTGTTAAAATCTCCACCTAAATAAAAATGAACTTGACATATTTAAACAACACATACGGATTTTGAAGTGCAGTAAATTAGAAATATTTTTTAAAACATTTGCAGAATAAACAATTAAATTTAACTAATAAAATGTGTACCATTCTGAAATGTTTCTCTATGACTATAGTTATTGAAAACATAAATGGAAATTTTAATTTTGGTGAGATATACGTATTGTTTTTGATGTTCTTAAAAAGTTTTTCACCATTATTCAATTAGATTCACTCCACACCAAGTTATTCATTCTAAAATGTTTTACTTGGGCATTTTATTAGCTTCGAACAAATACAGAAAGCGGAAAACGAAGTTTGTCAATTTTTTTAATTATCGAAAGGAATAAACAAATGTCAGATCAAGTCATGTACAGAGATCTTAGGAACAAGGAGGAACACGATAGGACGAATATAATGGCAGGTCAGTGTGGGAAGATCAACAGAAGGAGGACGAAAGGATAAACGTAAAACCATGTTCCTATCTCTTTAAACATGGCTTGGCTTAATATTATAAATTTTGAAATAGCCTACTTGTAACCTAAAATTTATTGTAATTTTTTTTTCTTCAGTGTTTGACACATTCATCAGTTCATGTGGTCATGTTTCAGGTATAGTTAAGATATTTTTCTGTCCGGCTCCATGGCTAACAGGTTAGTGTGCTCGCCTTTGGTCACATGGGTCTCGGGTTCGATTCCCGGCAGGGTCGGGAATTTTAACCATCATTGGTTCATTTCGCTGGCACGAGGACTGAGCGTATGTGTCGTCTTCAACATCATTTCATCTTCATCACGACGCGCAGTTCGCCTACGGGTGTCAAATCAAAAGACCTGCACGTGGCGAGCCGAACTTGTCCTCGGACACTCCATTTCGTACGCCATTTAATTTATATATTTTTTGAACTTTCCCCAGTTATCTCGGGCCGACGCTGATATGGATGCTCTTCATGATACCAACCCTATGTGGAATAATGCCTAAACATGAGAAAAGACGTGTGGTGACTCCCTCATCGCCTTTCTGGAGTAAATTTAAGAGCTATGCAATTTAATACAATCTTACAACGTGTACACCACTGTACACAGTATAGAATTCCGTAGCGAAGCACGGACACTTCAGCTACACCCAGCCACCTTTGCCCCAAGGAATCAACCTAGTGCTCAGTTTTGGTGTAGGTTCAGAGCCATGAGCATCTCCAGAAGTGGACATCTCATTTCTTAAATTTTCGACTTCCTGACGGGGAATTGAACCAGAGTTCTACCGGGTTAACCGAGCACATCTTTACCGCTTCGGCCAGGCAGCCCTTGAAGACTGTTGAATGAGGCACCAAAAACGGAATATTGCGTTTACAAAAATTAATCGGTTATTTGAATTATTTACTGTTGACTATGAAAAATGCCGCCTCCTTGGATTGTCAGCATATTGGACTTAGTTTCAAAGGACACCGAATTCTATTTTTGGCTGGCCCAGGGATTTTAATCATGTTTGGCTATTTCCTCCGGCTCGAGGATAGGGTATTTGTGATCGTTTTAACTCAAGTCACATCCATCATATCATACTACTAACAACCACATAAACACACAATAGTGAATACATCTCTACACTCTACTCCACCAAGTGCCGAGGTTAGAGGTAGTTGAAGACTTTTCTTTCCATCCCTCCAAAGACCTTCATGGTCTCTACGGAGGTTGCTTTGCTTTGCTTTGCTTTGCTTCGCTTCTTACTAGACTTTGTCACGAATAGTTTTCGCGCATTCATGCTTTTAAATGAATATTACACATTTTTAAACAGTTCATGGTGATAACTAAAACAATTATTTAATCATTTCGAATTCTTAGAATAACTTCACTTGTAAAACCGTTACGTAAGTCAGCCTATTAATAAAAGGCCATTCCCTGACTCAGAAGCACGAAAATAAAGACACAAAGAGAACCTCTAGCCGGAGGAAAACCTAGTAGATATAATACAGATTCAGAGCTACAGAAATTGTGCTAAAATCCCTACAGATGTTGGACATAATTTTTCTAGTGTACTCATTTTTTAAAAGTTATTTTTGTTTTCCCCAACTAGAGAGCCATATTTGCAAATGTAGCAACATTAGTAAGTGTAAAGTCGTATTTGGGCAACTTAAGTCTCACTGTTGCATCGTTCTGACTACCGGTTAATTTGTTAATCACCGAGCTCGATAGCTGCAGTCGCTTAATTGCGGCCAGTATCCAGTATTCGGGAGATAGTAGGTTCGAACCCCACTATCGGCAGCCCTGAAAATGGTTTTCCGTGGTTTCCCATTTTCACACCAGGCAAATGCTGGGGCTGTACCTTTAAGGCCACGGCCGATTCCTTCCCACTCCTAGCCATTTCCTGTCCCATCGTCGCCATAAGACCTATCTGAGTCGGTGCGACGTAAAGCAAGTAGCAAAAAAAAAAAAAAAAATGTTAATTGCGAATAGTGATAGTTTGATCGTGATCTATATCTACACTTTAGCCCCCGTTTCCTGATGCGGGGTCGGAGATGAAGTGAGATGAAATTATATGGCTTTTTTTTAATGGCCAAATACTCTTTTTGACGTCAATGAAGATAAATGATGAATGGAATTGGGTGAGGAAGGGGTAGGAATCGGCTGTGGCCCATGAAGAGGAGCTGTCTCCTCATTTGCCTGGAAGTGAAGGTAGGAAACCACAGAAAACCATTCTCAGGACAGCCGACGGTGGGTTTCGAACCCACTCTTCTTCCGAATCCAGAGCTTTGCTCCATAGCCCTAGCACATGCGGCCATTCCGATCGGTATAGCTTGTGATCTCACGATCTGTTTATTCTAACACTATCACACCCGCAAGTTTTACGAAAATTATACTATACTTTAATAGCACTAAATTAAAGACTACAAGCAACTTCCAAAAATTAAAAACATTATAAAAATATGAACAAATCTTGACAAGAGTTAATTAACTGGAACTGATCTACCAAGTGACACTAAACACCTACAGAAAGCAATACTAGTTACGTAATCTGAAACTGAAGCACAACAGTCATCCGCCCGGAAGCTCTGTATGCCATCGAGTATGTTGCCACTAAACAGAAAAGGCTTGATTGAGAAACTTGAAATCAGAGAGTGAGAGTTCTTAGAAAGATTCGAGGCCCGGTACTGGAAGTTGGGAATAGTGTGAAGACGTCAACATTCAGTACTCTGTTCCCTGAATTAGAGGCTTACCGGGCGAGTTGGCCGTGCGGTTAGGAGCGCACGGCTGTGCGCTCGCATCCAGGAGATAGTGGGTTCGAACCCCACTGTCGGCAGCCCTGAAGATGGTTTTCCGTGGTTTCCCATTTTCACACCAGGAAAATGCTGGGGCTGTACCTTAATTAAGGCCACGGCCGCTTCCTTCCCATTCCTAGGCCTTTCCTATCCCATCGTCGACATAAGACCTATCTGTGTCGGTGCGACGTAAAGCAACCAGCAAAAATAAATAAATAAATAAATAAATAAATTAGAGGCTTTCTGATTATGCCAGGAAAACGAGAGTAGTTTGCTATGATTATGTGATAAGATCTATTCCAACAGACTGGCCAGCCGCCTATTCATCTTTTGGCAAAACAAGAAAGTCCATTTCACAGAGCTAAAGGAGACTGAGAAGGCTATGAAAGAACTGGGGCTATCAGACTTACTTACATCCTGAAGAAAATTCGTGGTTTTCAAGAAAAGCCTGCAAAGAAGAAGAAGACCCATTTCAGAGGAAAGAAAGTAAGCTAGTTACACTGGAAGAAAATGTTACAATAGTGGGTAAAAATCCAAGCCCTATGGTTGAACAAGCGTGGTCCCAAGTAGGTATGCGCCTATTCGAAACAAGAACGATCAAAGGAATCTTTAAAAAATGCCGTTACTTTTTTTAATGTTGGTTGTAAATGAATTAAATTCATGTATAATGTGTACACAAGAACAAACTATTAAATATGACGCTCAGGTGGCATATTTTTTCCATTTAAATAATCATTTCCAATAAACATATAAAAACATTATTCATCTTATCGAGTCGCTAGAAGATTAAAAAAATGATTCAAACCTCAGAACATTTTAATAATTACAGTGAAACATACTGTTACCTCAGTTTTTAAACAAATGACAGAAATCTTTGTCTCGCACTGCACGCACGTGTTAAAATGTGAGCTGTCCACCAGACTGCTATGAATGTACCTTTCCAGTTAACCCGTTGAGTTGTAAAACGTACTGCTTTAAAACTGTTTCAAAGTTTTCTTTCTGTAAAATCTGTTTGAAAGTAAAACTATTTTTTACTAAAGATTTTATGTTCGGAAGCCCCGCGCCCCAAATCCTAACTCCACTCCGGAAGAAAAAATATCCTGGGTACGGCCTTGCTTTATATGATAGTTATACCGTATGTGAATGGGTGCACAAATGAACCTTCTCGCTGCTCGCTAGTACTCGCTAGAGACGTGATTTCGGTATGCGATGTGTATAACAGTGATTTGGAAACGGAATTTGTGTTCTACCCTCGATTTCATCAGAACCTACATGCGCCAACAATATATGGCAAGAACGTAATATATTTAATTTCTTCACATGGTCGTAGTTATTTAAACAAAGATATATTTCTCGGTTTTAGATACCCTGTGATTGGGGCTATAGAATTTATGTATGGCATCCCTTGGCTGTCGTTAGAGAAGATTAAATGGGATAGCCCCAATCTCACCTTGGGAACTTGGGTCGGCGACTTTACTTGTCAGGCTCCTATCGTTGAACTTACCTGTCCGATCTCCCTTTGCCAACTCCTGTTCTCTTCCGACCTCGACGGTAGTATGTTTACTTCCACCTACTTACCCATTTTCACTCACCATCATTCATTTAATCTTCATTACCTCCCCAACAGAGGTTGGCGTCAGAAAGGACAACCGGCCATGTCATAATTTCATCTCTCCTCATCCCCAACACCTAATCAGGAAACTGGATTAAGGGGGTAGATATACATTCTTCTTCGTATGCTTCTTTTCGTCACCCTTCTTCTTAGTTGAATGATCAGCGAACTGGCCTTCGGTCCAGGCAGCCCCGGGTTCGATTCCCGGCCAGGTCGAGGATTTTACCTGCGTGCAGTTAATTCTCGTGGCTCGGGGACTTGGCGTTCGTTTTAATATACCAACCGTCACAGAAATACGCAAAATTTAATACACTGTGTACTGGCCCCAATTAAATTAGGAAAAGGGCCAGGAAGAAGTCATATTAGCATTGAAATCCTATCAGACGTAGTTGCTGTTCGTAACGTCATCCGGTCTTTTGAGACAGTGCTCTTCCAGCAAGCAAGAAAAAAGGATGAGGACAAGAATGAACGAGTTTGCTGAAGATGACCTCAAAACTGTTCCTTGATTTTATTGCAACTCCGAGCACGTTTCAGTGCGTCCGGTCCGATTGTAGAGCAACCTGGCTGCACATGCTGCCTCACAAGTAAGTTTACCACATACCTTACCTCGCTGTCCTTGTTATAGCTCGACAGGCATGCAAGGCCGGAACAGCTTTAGGTAAAGGTTGCTTAAACTGGTTAAATCTGTCGATTACTTCCCGACTACAAATTTAATTTCACCCGTCTTTTCTAGATTTGAATTCTTGTTCTTCGTGTGATCACGTATGACTACTACAAAAAGTGACCATTTAAATGTTGTTCATTTTAAACAGGACTAATTGGTACCGAAAGCTTGTAAAATGCACCTAAAATCACTGACTGTCTTTTGAAACATATAAATCTGAATTTAATATGGAAATTATGAAAATTAATATTTATTAAATAAAATACACAATCGTCGGACCTTGTACTCACACTTACTTCTTACCTGCTTACTTACACATACGTTATTTGAAGGGCGCCAGCTACCACTCAGTGCAGCAATAATAGAATGAGAATCTTGACTATCTCTAGGGTGTGGAGTAATAAGCTCACTTTTGACAACATACCATATAAGTTCTGGGAAAAGGAGATAGGCGTTCGGTTTCCCCATTAATTTTGAGGTTAAGATATTTTACTGTCATTGATATAAAACTATGAATTCGTTTGATAGAACAAAATATATTCTTTAAATAATATATGAAAAATAGTGAGTCTTGTTGCGATAAAACAGATGAGAATATGAAATTATGGCATTGCAACTGAAAGAAACTAGGCATGAATTTGAATTCTTCTTGACCGGACATTTAACAATTTATACGAAATATTTCCCTCACTGATTCACTTGACTGAACCTTCAACACTTTGATTGTAATTACGACGTATTCCTTTGATCTGGTGTTTACTGTAGATGTGTCACGCCTAATTTGGTGATACATCCTTGTGACTGCTTCTTCTCCATATCATCTGACCTCTTTGTAAGTCAATATGATATTACCTCATGGCAGGTGGTATCCCTCTCTGACTCCATGGTAAGCCCTTGCGTCCGTGTCTTCAACTAAGTGACCAACTAACTTTGGCCTCACTCTCTCAATGACCAATAATTAATGGCTCACTGAGTCTTCTCCATCTCTCGTTCACACTCGTTGACTGACCGACTGAGGCTTCTTCATCTCGTAGACTTCTTCACTGTTCAGCTTCCGTTTAACTAATGACTGACGCTACAATATGCAGCCACCCTTTATAGACGTTGGTTGACACAGCTACGTAATCTCCAGAAATAACAATGACATACTCCCACAACGCCTCAAACTGTTCTATGTAATGGTGAAATCCCCCGGGGCGGCTGAGTCTCTGAGCGCATTGCTAAAAGCTCACGATGACGTAGCCATGACGTAGCAATGACTTGGCAGAATCGCTAGCAGTGTTGCACAATGTAAGGATGTCACACTCAACATCTGATACATAACAATTCTCACTGTACAGGTATTTAATGTTAATCTACATATACGTATATATGCATACACTCAATTACAAATACGCAAGCGACAAGCATTGCATAATGGAATTGAATAATAATTATAACAAAATAATAGTAATCTCACAGATAAAATAATAATACGGACATAATAATAATAATAATACAGATAAAATCATAAAATAATAAAAATACAGATATCATCTTGTAACGGGATTTGAACCGTTACAAGCTGTATAAACGTTATATCTGTTTGGGACGAAAGCTCGTCGTCTTGTTCCTGGCATTTCTCCCAATATGTTGGAGTCGGCCTTCGTGTGAATTTGGTCCAATTTTTCGGAGGATGTCCCCGCTGACGCCAACCGAATGTGGCGGGATGTATTCATTTTCACGTCTCCGTGGTAATTGGCAGTGTGGTGTTGAATATTATGCGTAAATTAAAAGATGAATAGAAAACACCCAGTCCTCGAGCGAGATAAAATAACTATAAGCAGTGGAAATCTCCGGCGTCGAACTTAGGGCTCTCTGAATCAAAGGACACCGCGCTGACCATTCAGCCGAGAACAAAAGGTGGAAGGAAGAAAGCTGTACCAAATTGTTGACAGTTTCTAATAGATTCTGTATTGAGAAGTGATACAATGTTTTGTCTATTGACACGTTACAGTATTCACAACTGTGTCATTTTGAAGATTTATGTATGGGATGTTATTTAAACACGATGTAGGCCTAAATTCAAACTTTTGTTGTAGTTTTTATATGATCGTTAATATCGTGATCATAGTTACAGGCCCTTCATTTTTTACTTTGAATCCGAACCACAGGGACGTGACTTTTCATTTCATAATATCCCTCACGTATTATCTAGGATTTCAACTGCGACCTCGTTGGTGAAAAACCAACGACAGTGTCAGTTGGCTGTCACGCCCGCATTTGAAGAACAGCTAAAACTATTGCTAAAAACTGTTATATTTTGCCCCTTTTAAAATAAATACATTGATATCGAAAGATTATTTTATCCTCTGTGCTAAAGTATCCAGTCTGCTCTCCTTCTGCACAGAGGAGTACTGACTGCTAATTGTATTGACTTCTCATATACTTCTCAAGACTGCAAAGCAACGCAGGGTTTCGATCTGTGATCACACACCCGAATACACACAACTGATGGCTGAAATAAGTCATCAACCTGATACGGGCGTGGTAGTATTCAAATAATATACAGTAGTTGTACAGTACATGCCCATGATATAACGTCTTACTGTGTGACATTTCATCCATCCGTCTACCTATCAGATTTAGTCGCGATCGTTAGAAAGTGGGTATTCATTTAAGGATTCATAATTGTCAGAATATTGGGAGGGAAAAAATATACAGACGAGTACAATTATTTGTAAGTTGTAAAGGGGGATTAACTGCAGTTGGGTCAATAGTTTGGAAGCAGTTTACGGCAATGTTGCAAGTTTTTCCTACCAGATCTGTTTTTTTTTTTCTTTCTTTTCTTTTTTTCATAGTTGAACCTCTGTGGACTGCTCGATTACTACCAATGTAATTTCAATATCTAGATCTTGTTATCTTCAGGCTTTGATACTCTCCCAGTATTTCCTGAGCCCATCATTTAGCGCCTTCTTGTGCTCTTCAGGTAGAGGTCCTCTCCGTCTTTTGAGTTTTAACGTACATACAGTCATGGGAAAAAGTATACGTACACCTTAAACGTTGAGCAATGTTGACGTATTGCCCATAGGCTGCTAGAAATTTCACTATTTTTCTATATTTCGGTATTTCGCGAAACATGAATATGATAACGTACCGGAAATAACAATAGTACTTTAGAAATGTTTGTTTTAACAAACATGTAATCCAAAAAGTTCGAAATATAGATGCTTAAAATGTATTCGTACAGATGGTTTATTTCACATTAATGTCCTTGATAACATCCCTTGCAACGCAGGTAAGCAGGAAAGGTCACGTCATGTACCAAGTCAGTTGTGCTTCAGTCGTTCTAAACAACAAGTGATAGTCAATCAGTAAGATGGGCCGCAAAATGAAAGAAACAACAGAAGAAGAGAGAAGAATTGTAATCCGGGCTCATAATTCCTGTAAATCGCTTTCGGAAATATCGAAACTTGTGAAAAGACCAAGATCTACAATTCAGGGAGGTATTGACAGGTATGGTGAGATAAAATATATCAAAATGCACGTAGATGTGGACGTCCATGCAATATAGACTATCGAAGTAAAAGACTAATCCTCAGGAAAGTTAAGAAAAATCCTAGAATCAGTGCTGCAAAACTGAGGTCGGAACTAGGAAATGATTTAAAACTTAATATCTGTGCTCCTACAATTCAAAAGTTTTATATACGAATGGGTATCATTGTAGAAATGCCAGGCGGAAACCTTGAATTACCCCCGCAAATAGGAAGAAAAGACTAAAATATGCTGTAGACCATAAACATGCTTCTCTAGAATTCCGGGATCGAGTTATATTTACGGATGAAAGTAAATTGACTTTTTTTCAAGAATATGGCAAAAGTGTGTGGAGAAAAACGAACACAGAACTCG
The DNA here is from genome assembly GCF_040414725.1 of Anabrus simplex. NCBI lineage: Eukaryota > Metazoa > Arthropoda > Insecta > Orthoptera > Tettigoniidae > Anabrus > Anabrus simplex. Next base: position 100,324,647 of record NC_090271.1, on the reverse strand, counting down.
AAGAAAAAAATCTGCCTCCTTCAGTGAAGCATGGTGTTTTAATGGTTTGGGGGTGCTTGAGTTCAGCGAAGTAGGTTCCTTAGAATTCAGAGATGGAAAGATGGACCGTAAATACTATATTGAGGTTTTGAAGAAACATCTACCATCTAGTGCCGAAAAAAATAGGACTTCTGGGTAATTATGTATTCATGCAGGATAATGATTCAAAGCATACGGCCCTTGTTACACAATTGTGGATTTTTAACAACCCACCCAAATATATAGTAACCCCCTCCCCCCAATCCCCGCATCTGAATCCGATTGACCATGTGTGGGCTTATCTTAAAAACGAGACTGAGCACAAGAAATATTTCATCAAAGCCAGTTTTGAAAATGGCTCTTTTGGAAGAATGGGGTAGTTCATTCCATGCCTAGGCGGCTTGAAGCCGTTGTAAAATCAAAAGGATTGCCAACAAAGTACTAAATGTGCACAAAAATCAGTGGGGAATGAAAGTAAAACCGGACTGTACGAATACTGTTTATGAGTACGAAATCATAGTATTTTCATTTATTTATGTATTAATGACAGAGACGTAGTCTATGTCAATTGTGCGTTTTATGATGTGCATATCTTTACATAGTGTACAGAAAGCTAACCTATTGATGTTATACAACGTACATGAAAATAAGTGCACTAAGTATTTTTTTTTTTTTTTCAGTATTAAGTGTACGAATAGTTTTTACTATGACTGTACATACATCATTATAGACCGTGATGCCTTTCAGCGTTCAGTCTACAAGCCTCTGAGAATTTGCTGTACTTAACGTCGCCACAATCCTCTATTTGCAAGTAGTGCTGCGGCCTCATTTATCTTATCTTTAAATCGTTAGAAAGTGAGTCTAACCGTCGTCGTCTTGGTCTCCCTCTACTCCTCGTACCCTCTATAATTCTCCTGAGTAACATATCCTCCTCCATTCACCTCACATGACCCCACCACCGAAGCCGGTTTATGCGTACAGCTTCATCCATGGAGTTCATTCCTAACTTAGCCTTTATTACCTCATTCCGAGTACCCTCCTGCCATTGTTCCCACCTGTTTGTACCAGCAGTCCTTCTCGCTACTTTCATGTCTGTTACTTCTAACTTATGAATAAGATCTCCTGAGTCCACCCAGCTTTCACTCTCGTAAAGCAAAGTTGGTCTGAAAACAGACGATGTAATTATAGTTTTGTCCGATAGCTGGCTTCCTTCTTACAGAACACTGTTGATCGCAACTGCGAGCGCTCACTGCGTTAGCTTTACTGTACCTTGGTTCAATCTCGCTTTCTATACTACCATCCTGGGAGAACACACATCCTAAATACTTGAAATTATCTACCTGTTCCAGCTAAGTCATTGCCAAGGGTCGTTACAGAGGGAATAACGTGATTCAGACTGAACGCATTGGCCATGAAGTTGAAGAACCAAGTGTTCTATAGGTCATGAGTCGGAATATAGATTCAGAAGTCGATACGAAGGAAATTAAGAAATTCTCACATTTTCGACCCCCTATGACTTTGCTCATAGGAGTCATAGGACAACCGTTTAGGTACCATTATCTAGGGTTTGAGAGAGCTTCCTGATGGAATTCTACATGAGGGGTCGGAATTTATATTTAGACGGTCACATCGTTCATTTTTCAGAAAGAAAAAATCCAACTCCAAATTTTGGGACCCTTCCTTGTGTTAGGCCTATTGTTTTGTAATTTGGACCATTTTGTTATGCGAATGTAAGGCATCAAATGCTCTGTCTTTAGACCTCTTAACCATTTTGTATGTCTTTTGAATTCGGAGTTATTAATCGCAAACCAAATCATATACCTAGTAATGGGTCGCGTGATGCAAAGCTCCCGATGCATTCTGAGCAAGCGATGCCTCATGATGCTATCTCGATGCCGTATAGTGACATCATGCGCATGTTATCCCTCGACTATACTACGCCTGCTGATCAACTAATGACGTCTCCGAAAATCTTAATAAGTAGTTAGTGGGACGTAAAGCAAATAACATCATTATAACAACTAATGACGATACGCCCACTTCTTTTTAATCTACTCGCAGTCAACTTACTACCTGTACTTCCTGCATTTCTACTTATGCACTGTCCGCTTCCGCGGCGAAATAGTTAGCGTGCTGACGCTTGGTCCAAGGGCTTTCGGGTTCAATTCTCGGCTAGGTAAGACATTTTATTCTTCATGGATTAGTTCCTATGGTTCGGGCACTGGGTATATGAAAAAAAAGTAATGAAGAGTGTGACATATTTTTAACATTTTATTGAAAACATTTCTTTTACGACGCATCGAGTTGTATAATAATTTGAACAGAAAGGAAAATATGCCGGTATTGGCATAAAGATACTGGTGTATGTGTGCATGTACCTGAAAAGGGAGATCTTCTCGGGTTAAGTCTCCTTCTGGGCTATCGATACTTTTATATAGGTATGGTAACAAATTGATCGTTTCCATGAAAAGGACCATTCAAGACCAGCTACAATATTATCTGACCTGAAGGCACATACACAGGATGAAGCCGAACTCCGTCGACAAACTTTCGGAAATTGTTGAGGGGAAACCTTCCGAGTATATTGGTAGAAGGTACCCGTAGTCTCCGGTGGTTCGTAATAGAGTAGAACCGGTAACTAAATTATGATTTATTCGGTTTTATTACCGCAAACAACCTTATTTCTGTGGAAATATCCTCACAACAGAGAAAAAGCCTGCAATATTTAATAACTAAAACGTACAACACAAAACCCAGAGTAGCAAAGCCTGTAATATGTAATAACCAAAACGTACAACACAAAACACAGTAATGCAATAACCCTCTGTAGAAACACGTACACTTTGATCACAATATTTTCCGTCAGTGTACTGTTTTAAAGGTAACAATTCCATTTCGTTATCTTCCAGCACGTTAAAGAACTCCTGCGGGACATAATTACCACATCTCGGCGTCTGTCACGAACTAGCATTTAGGAGGGACGTAAAATAAATAACATTATTATGAGTACCGGTACTATTTTCAGTGCAATACAGATACAAAGCTAACTGATCTGATGACATGGCCACGAGGTAATCAAGTTTGTTTACATTATTGTTACGGAGTTATCCGTGGTAGTTAGAGGTGAAAGAAGGTGCTGGGATGAATAGGACTCAATCTACGAAATTAAAGTTAATTTAAAATTTAACAAGGTTATATTTTCTTTTCAAGATCAAGAAATAACAAATATAACAGGTACTCAGTAGCCGAACAACAAATCGAGAATGTACAATTACAGTGTTACAGGATTTGGGCTCCGAGAGCCAGACACACAATTCTTGAGCAGTAAGCCCAACTTTACCCGTATACAAGATTCAACCAAGGGGCAGAAGACCCCAATCATGCTCAAGAGCACTTGCTCCCAATTACATAGCAAAAGCCTCCTCGAGGCACACAGAAACAAATTTCTTTGGAAGAGCAACCCGCTCTCAAAGTTCCAGCCTATCAAAGGCCACACCAAACTCCACCTTCAAGTTGTCCTCTAAGGACATAAACACAGGGGTAAAAATACCCAACCTACTGAGGCCGATTTAGTAAATAAACAGGAAAATTACAAGGCCCCAAAATACAAACTTGAGTGGAGGCGAAACTGGCACTCCGAATATACTTTATTAAAACCTAATTTGGCCCTAGGCCACTTATGCAAGGGCCAATCCCATTCTACGGAGGTGACACGGTAGAAAACTTTATGACATTACGAGTAGAAGGGAAACTGTTAAGAAAACGTAGTCACCTCAAAACAAAATGAATGGGAGCTCGAGAGGGTTAGGCACACTCTATCCCAATTTGTAGATTAAAAAGACAGAATTTATACCAAGAGTCCTTTACATTTTAGAGGAAGGTTACATGGTAAAAGGTATCGAACCTGCCCCGAGAGTTAAACTGCTGAGCTAGCAAGAAAAGAAGTTATTAAAAGGCCATTACCTTATTGATGAACCGCTGCCCGAAGAAAGAGGCGCTACCCGCCCCCTGCTACATAATTTACACACTGATAGATGTTACTGAAGTGGTGCAGAGACCCGAAAATCAGCAGTTTATATACCCTCGCGGAACATTCGAGACCTTTCATGAATGATAACACCCGCCCACAAGCATTTTATTGGACGGCCAAAAGATTACATGTCAAAACTGAACAAGAAAACCAGGATTGGTGGGAAATTAATTACAAAAATTGCTCATTGGTCGAATTCAAAACTGGCGGACAGTGAAGGATTATACAGCCAACCTAAACAATGACTGAAAGAAATTTAACAAGGAACAAACTTATGAACACAAAATTTCTCCAAAAACACAGTTCTTTCACTTCGCACTAGGGTGCATAATTGTAGTCCGTCAGTAGTGCCATCTAGAAGAGAATGTTCACACTTCTTACTACAGGCAAAACAAAAATACATCGAAAACGACACAGTTCAGAACACTTCAAAATTTATAAGTAGGGACATCTTCTGAGAAACTTGAGAATTAACACAGTAGTTAAAGTTCAGGCTTCCTCCAGTAGAGGAGTTTCAACTGGCGCAATGTTTGAATTAGCGGAGCGGAGGTGTACCGCCCGGTACAATTATGATTGGTGTATATTGCATGTGTTCAAGTGGAAGAGATTTTATTATATATTGGTTATTTTGTATGTTCAGAAACGTTACAATTACTTCTATTTGCGATTTGGTTGTTTCTGCACGAACAGGCGTGTGTTTGGTAGCCGAAACTCCGATTACAAAACAAAAACAAACAAAAATATTTGAAGAGAAAATTTGAACCACCACAAAACGTAGCGGAGGATAATACCAAACGATGCTATTTAGCCAACTGAGCCATACTAACATCGCGAGTTCAGTGTTTGCTAATCATTTCTGTTTCTACCATATAAGTCCTGGCTGAGGTCCAATTGGAGCGTGCCTCGAGATGCATCGAGATAATGACGTCAGGCTCGAGTATCTCAAACGAGAGTTATGGCCATCCCTACGTAGAACTCGAAGTTGCATCGAGAGTGGTGACGTCATTCTCGAGTATCTCGAACGAGAGTTTTGCCCACCACTACATATACCTCAAAATCGTCACTTTTTTAATGCTGCCCCTCCGTATTTAACTGATGTCCAAGTGCCATATTTGATCTCATGCCCCACATTTCTAATCAGACGTTACTTCAACCATTCTGATTGGCTCTTTAGTTTCGGGGCTATAAACTCGTATGTGACGTATAATCTCGTTACACCAAGTTTCCAATGTATGTAGCCTGATTTTATAAGCGTAACGTCAAAAGGACGAAATTGCGCTCCTCAAAATGCATTTTCTGAAGTAATGTCTAAGAAGTTAGGAGAGGCAAATGAACAGGAGAGAAATTGCGTGAGTGAATACCGTACATAGTATAAATATTAACTTTAGAGTCTGTTATTGCTACCTCTAACTCCTCTCACTGCCGAGCAGTAAGCAAGGAGAAACCAGACAGGTATATACAATACTGTAGCAAGTGATACAGGCACCTCATTGCCAATATTGGCCATTCAACATGTAAACAAGTCCGTCTGTTAATAACTGTTATTTAGAAACAAACGAGAAAGTTCTTCCAGATTATTAATCGTCGTATTGGGCGTTTCAGTTAATACGTGTGTTGTAGAATTAATTTTAAAATAGGCCTAACAGGAAATGTTTGCTAGCACGCAGGTGTACACGCACAACACGAATCGAGACCCTGGAGCGAGCAGTGTTGTCCGACCTTGTTTCTCTGTCCATGTTGCTGTTTTCGTTACTATACTTGTCCGCATTTGTCCTGTAGTTCTTTTGCAACGGCCTGAATGGTATGATCGCTCCTGTGTGATTACACTGATATACGAAAATTCAGTGTTGAAAATGAAATGGCATATGGCTTTTAGTGCCGGGAGTGTTCGAGGACATGTTCGTCTTTTGTTTTGACATCCATAGGCGACCTGCGCGTCGTGATGAGGATGAAATGATGAAGAAGACGACACATACACCCAGCCCCCGTGCCAGCGAAATTAATTTCCGACCCTGCCGGGAATCGAACCCGAATCGAATCATAAAAGGATTTCCTGTATAGTGTACAGTATATGAATCCGGTCGGCGGATGCAGAGTAGGTTTCGGGCTGCAAGTGGTCATGGCTGGTACATGGTACGTGGTCCGAAAGTTTTGCACTTCGACCGACCAATCGAGCAGAGGAGTGGTGACCACTGCTCTACCGTGGCTTTACGCCTCTACCACGGCTACTGTGGCTTTATGCCTCTACATTCGTGAGGCAGAGAGGGGCTGGTCCCCACTGTTGGCTGTCCTAAGAATATTTTTCTATGCTTTTCCATTCTCCTGCACTAAAATTAATGTATTTATCACTTGTGTTCTTTGTTATTGGGTCTGCACCTGTAGGAATGAATGAATGAATGAATAAATCGGAATGAAGAAAACTTTTGTAGTTAGTAGTATATGGATCTTATTTGCCGTCTTCTACACAGGACCTTGACGGTAATATGTGGAAAGTGTGACCTGTCGTAGAATACATTGATAATAAATGTGATTTGAATAGTCAGCTTTCAAACAAATGTAATGAGTCGATTAGTGATGCTATCTGTAATGACAATGTATGAAATTGCAAGGAGAAAATTACATGGTACCAGAAACAGTCAAGTATAGTTCATATAGTAATTATAAAGAGAAATTTCTAATTTGTTGATCTTATCGAAGTATTAGCTACACGTCTTGGTATGATCTGGAAACAAATTTATTATTCTATGTTTGTTCACTGTGAGTAATCTAAAAAATAATAATGATTGGAAATGTGCTGTGGCAACCTTGAGAGGTAGGTAGCATTGAATGAGACAGAATAAGGTACAGCCAAACTTTCAGGACACATTCCTCACACTTAGAACAAGAAAAATGCTTTATTTCCATGATAGAACTCATTTTCTACAACTCTCCATAGTACATTAATAATGGTAAACACACAGGACAGAATGTACCAGCATATGAAACGCTTAAATTTTTTAAAATTAGGGTTGTTTATTATTGCTTTAACTCCAAGGTCTTATCATGACTCATATATGATTACAGAGTAATAGTAATAATAATATTGTAACTATAAGGAAAATATAAATAAGTATAATATAATTAGATTTTGGAGTGCAAGCCAGTGTCCTTGAGGAAGTTGATGACTTGATGACGACTCAGTGCTGGAGAAGCCAGTGTCACTTCCATTTCCTTAGGTATGTTGTGGTGTTGGTGCTAGTAGTGATACAGTTGACATTCTGAGATGATATGCTTGACAGTGAGAGAACAGTTACATTTACTGCAGGTGGCAGGTTGTTTCTTTTCTAGGAGATGGTTGTGGGTGATCTTGGTGTGTCCTGTCCTTAGTTGGGAGATTAAAACTTGTTCATATTTGGTGAGGTTTTGGAAAGGATATGCTCTCGTAGATATCATTTTAGTTTTTTTGGAGGTTGCTAGTGGAAGTTTTAAGCCAGTTCGTTTTCCATTGCTTGTATAGTTTTATTTTGGTATGAGCAATGATATCAGAATGTGGAGTGGCAATTTGAGGCTCATTGATTGGAAGACTAGTAGCCTCTTTTGCTACTTGATAGCTGATTCGTTGCCTGGTATTCCTCTGTGAGATGGTATCCACATAAAAATAACATTCTTTCCTACGATCTTGATCTTGTGGTACAGCATTTGAATTTCTTTAACAAGGAGGTGTGTTGCAGATGGATTTTGTATTGAAGTTAATGCACTTTTGGAATCAGAGAATATTATGAATGAGTTGTTATAGCTTGCTTTTGAAATATGAATCATGGCCTGTTTAAGAGCATACAGATCACTTGTAAAAACTGTGAAAAATATCTGGTAATCTGTATAGCATACTGTAGTCTTTATATTTCACTGCACACCCATTTCTGATTGAATTTTGATCCATCAGTATAAATTGCACTATATGATGAGTATCTATTGTAAATTTCATGAAATAACTGTTGGGATTTCACTGTGTCAGTTTGAGCTTTAAGATTGTTGTTCTACCGAGCTCGATAGCTGCAGTCGCTTAAGTGCGGCTAGTATCCAGTATTCGGGAGATAGTAGGTTCGAACCCCACTGTCGGCAGCCCTGAAAATGGTTTTCCGTGGTCTCCCATTTTCACACCAGGCAAATGCTGGGGCTGTACCTTAAGTAAGGCCACGGCCGCTTCCTTCCCACTCCTGGCCCTTTCCTGTCCCATCGTCGCCATAAGACGTATCTGTGTCGGTGCGACGTGAAGCAACTAGCAAAAAAAAAAAAAAAGATTGTTGTTTAATTCCCAGTTGATTGGAGGCAAATGAGCCTTCCATGGAGGGTTATCTAGGGAGTTGTGTAGAAGTAAAATGTGTGAAAGGCTGAGATTTATTTATTTGAGAAGATTGTATATTCTGATGTTAAAGGGTTGGGGTTGAGATCCAGTTAGTTTTCCTTTATGACTCTGAAAACAGGAGAAAATTTAAGTAGTGGTTACTTGTGTCATCTATCTTGACTACGTATGTCAAACTCAGCTCTTTACATCTGATTTCAAGTGGTGGTTCATTGGCTTCAATCTTTATTATGCTATGGGGCTGGTGCGATGGGTTCCCAGGGCAATTCAAAGAGCTGAGGATTGGATGGTATCAAGGATCTTGAGAGTAGATATTGTGGCAGAACAATATACTATACTGCCATAATCTAGTTTGGCTCTGATTGTGGCTCTGTATGTGTTCATTAGGACTTGGTAGTCTGCTCCCCAGTTTTTTGCTGACAGAATTTTCATGACAATGAAATGCTTTCATACATGAAATGTTTGAAATGTTCTTCATTAACATCAATACATGCATCACCTCACCATTGTACTGAATCCCGGAAGCACGGATGTATCCCTGGAGTACTGCGTATGTGAGATTTACAGTTACTTGTAATATTACTTGAAAGAGGTAGCCTGGTGGTGAAGAAGGGTGATGAACAGTAATATGGAAGACTTTGATGGCCTCATAAACCCATATCATCATGATTGGAAGAGATCGAGCATTGATCAAGGGAGATAGCATAGGATAAATCAGAGGATCCTAGCTAAAGTGGAAGTAATAGTAGCCTCAGTTAGTGCCTCATTTGTTACAAGAATTAAGATTTTTACCACATTGGGGAAAGTATATAGTTATATAGGGCCATACTTTCCCTCCCAGATTTATTTTTTTTATGGTGCTAATATAATTGTTTTAGGAGAAAGTTTGTAAGAAAGAGTATGTATGGTAATATACGTTGTTTGGAATTATGTTGTATTCTTGTTAAATTGTGTTTGAGTCATCAGTTTAATTTGCAAGTGTTTATTTTTTCTGTTTCAGCCGCAAGTTTTTACGTTAACGAGTCTAAATGGCGTCAAGCGGAGACAAGATCTGGGACAAACGGGCATCGAAGATATGATCCAGCTCTCGTAAGTTTTTACTACTACTACTGTTACTACTCCTACTAAACATTTGTTGCTTAGTTTAGGTTAGTGACTGAAAACTCCTTATCACGAAATTTGGACTAGCATGTCCAGTTTGCATGACTCTTCCTTCAAAAGATCAGAATGTTCTTAAAAAAGCAAAACAAGAATGAATCAAATAAACATATTGTTAGACTCACAGCTAATATTGCACATTGTGGAAGTAAGGGAGATCGAAGGAACTTACTAGGAAATTGAATTTAACAAAGAAGTCGGCTAAGGATAGCATGATAGCAAGCATAATAGGCACTCATACCATATGAGTTTTAGTGAAAAATGGAAGGGTGTGTATAAGATCCTACTTTAATTCAGAAACAGGTTTCAAGAAGGGCATTCCAGAAGTCATTAAGGGGAGTGTATATGTGAGAATGTGAGCAATAATTATTTAGCCAGCAGTATGTGAAGATAGTTGGACGTAAGGATAATGTCTAGCTAGAGGATGCGATTAATACTAGCGAAGTACTAAAATTTACCTGTTATGATAATAAAGATATTTACAGAAAAAATAAATTAAAAATACAATGAAAGAAAAGCAGCTGGAATTAAGATTTCTGGAGATATAATAAAGGCAGTACATTGGGATATAGTACCATATTTGAAGTACTTATTTAATTACTGTTTACATGGAGGGGCTATTCCAAGGGGCTGTACCAAATGAATGGAGAGTTGCTATAGCAGCCCTAATGTACATAGGAAAGGGTGATAAAGGGCATAATTACAGGCCAGTCAGTTTGACATGCATTGCATTTAAGCTCTGAGAAAGCATTCTTTCTGATAATGTTAGATATATTTGCAAAATTACTATCTGGTTTTATAGAAGACAGTTCAGGTTCAGGAAAGTTTGTTCCAGTAAGGCTCAGCTTAGAGGATTTCAAGTGTCAAATAAACTGACTGCTCCAGGACTTCTGAGTCTTCAGAAAAGAATATGAGCGTGCCAACCAACAATGCTTCACAATATTTATCTTTATTAGTGAATAAACAGTCATCCTCTCACTATAATATAAGGTCACATGGGATGGGTTTGGTTCTTTAGTGGCATTGGTGACAGTGCTTTGAATCCTGATCAGTGTGTGTGAGGTATTTGAGATAAGAACCTGTATCCATGTGGTTTGGATTCAGTATAAAACTCTTAGTCCATTGATTTCTGATCAAATGTTTTAAAGTATAAAATTTTAAGTCTGAATCTGCGAAGCATAATCAGAGTAGGGCAGTAGTTTTCTTAGTTTTGTAGCTTTGTAAAATATGATAGTAAATCTGGCGTGTGTTCACAAATTTCTCTCATTCTTAAATTCAGTATTATGCTGGTTCTCATTTTATTTCCTGCTGCTGCCCTCCTTGCTCAACTTTTGTGGATTATCCTGTTTTTGATGAATATTATTTAAAAAATTATTTTATCTTATTATGTTTCAGGGACTTGAACGAAGCATCTCTACTTTGGAATCTGAAGATACGTTATGATAAAGAGCTCATCTATGTAAGTACTGAATTGTGTTAACACTTTTTAAAAACATTATGCCAACACCATCATTTTGTTGTGTTGTAGGTACACAGGCAGCCAACTAAAACTCTTTTACTGTGTATGGCAGATTAATTCTTCAGATTTAAATAACTAGATATCCTAATTTACAATTTTGATCACTGAGAAAGCTACTATAAAAAGTAGGAAATACGTGAGATTAGGAGTTGATGATTCTGCTGACATTCTGTATTTTATTCTGAATATTATTTTTCGGAGTTGAATTATAAAATGATTAAGCTTATGATGAGACCAGATTTTGACCATTGGCATGTCTATTTCTGATCATTTTCAGTTACTGGTGGGTTGAATTGGTGAGGGGTAATTGATTCAGGATGATGTTTCTTTAACTTGATGGGAGTTGTGGTTTAGTAATATTGTGGCATGCATCTCATCAAGGCAACTATGGTTTTAAAACCCAGAAATTACAGGTGTCACCTCTGTGATTCACATTCTGTGTAAAACTGTAGAATCTATGGCTATACAAGATTTCTTTCTTATTTGCATTTTGAAGTACAATGCAGTGATGTAGTTAAAAATAATAAACACCACTCTCACTGACAGCACTTATCTATATACGTGGGTTGGGGCACAAGTCATGGCAACTAAATTTTTTGGACGAATGCGGGATCTACCAGGTAATGGGGAGCTTAAGGTGTGCTACATAATGTTTATTCTCAGAAAGTACTGTTACCTTCAAACAGTAAATCTTCATACTAGTCCCCTAGATTGTCTACTGCATGTTGACAGCGATGTAGAGACGTCAGAAACCAGTCGCCTCACCTTGTGTGAATTTTGCAATTCATGTTTCACAGCATTGACAGTGCCCTCTCGTGTCCCAAACCACATCCCACGCAAAGCGTTCTTTTCCTTTGGGGAGGAGGTCAAAATCGCACTGTGACAGATCTGGCGAGTATGGGGTACATTCCAGTACTTCTCATACTCAGTGCTGAAGTTACCTTGTCACATCCATTCTGCATGGAGCCCGACTCACTACTGCAGTCTCATTGCCCCATGTGTGCTACCAGTCCAATGTGTTGCCATCTTGTGCTGTGTCTGGGTAGTATGAGTGTTATGCTCACCGCCGTCTCAATCTCTATATACTGCCTACTCTATGCTATGCGGTTAACATGCACCTTAGAGTGAGTGCTCAGTATTGCAAACCTCCGCTAGGGGCGCCAGCTAATGCACCCAGCTTATCTCCATACTGGCGTTATTGGGTTCCCGTACGTTTACTTTGAATATTTATGTGTGTGCTTCTGGCTGTAAAATGGTGAACTGTTGTGTTCCTCTCTGTAAATCAAAGCAAGGGAATCCAGATTCTTCAGGTGTGAGGTTTCGTGAAATCCCCTCAAGTAAAGAACTTCGGAGAAAATGGCTTAACGCTATATCAAGGCAAGGATCAAACAAGGGTGTTGAGTGGATTCTATCCAATTGTTCTCATGTTTGTAGCCTGCATTTTAGTGATGGGGATTACCGAGAAAACTGTAAGAGAAAGGTATTGAAGCCAGATGTTGTAACTAGCCAGTTTCTGAATTATTCCCATTACTGTACCTCCAAAACAGAAAGCCTGTTCTTCTCCTCTGTGCAATGATTGACTGACAGGTGAAATGAAATGATATTGGAGAGTGTTGCTGGAATGAAAGATGACAGGGAAAACCGGAGTACCCGGGGAAACACCTGTCCCGCCTCCGCTTTGTCCAGCACAAATCTCACATGGAGTGACCGGGATTTGAACCACGGAACCCAGCGGTGAGAGGCCGGTACGCTGCCACCTGAGCCAAGGAGGCTTACGGGGAGTGAGTGATATATAAAAATAATAAAAAGTACTGTGATGTCAAATCCATACTTTTCGGGGTTGCTGAAATGAATAGTGTCATTTTGGATATTTTTAAAGTACATGTTCGGCCCCGTTTGGGGTGAGGGTGCATACAAATACGTATTACCTACTATCTGCAAAAAATACTATGGGGGCAAGATGCTCTTAGAACCCCTAGCAGGGGGTGAAATATGATCTCTATTAATAAATGGAAGTCTGTTTGCAACGATCTGTATACTGTACATATATAAACTAGCAAGATACCCGTGCTTCGCTACGGTATTACACTGAAATTTATAATTGAATGCTTATTGTTTTAGATATATAATCCGCCGAAATTCGCGATCTGACTCGTTTTCTGCGAGAATCCTCCAAAATTCCCGATCTGACTCGTTTTCTTTTATTTTACAGCACGCTTCCTCCCATTTTTCAATATTCCTTTCCAACAATCGATTTCGTACTTCCCGGGCTAGGCTCAGGTATTCCTCCTGGTCAGTTGGGTCCGTAAATCTTTGCCATCTTTTCCGTTAATCATTTTTAATATGGATAAAATCCTTCAGGAGATCCGGCGTGGTGTCATATTGGGTGATTTGGCGGCACTGAACCCGCGGCCGGACTGCATTCTTAGTCATTACCCGTCCAGGAGCCGTTGCCAGCGCGGTCCGCACTTATTATTATTATTATTATTATTATTATTATTATTATTATTATTATTATTATTATTATTATGTGTTGCTGGAATGGCTGATGACAGGGAAAACCGGAGTATCCGGAGAAAAACCTATCCCGCCTCCGTTTTGTCCAGCACGAATGTCACATGGAGTGACCGGGATTTGAACCACGGAACCCAGCTTTGAGAGGCCGGAGCGGTGCCGCCTGAGCAACGGAGGATCCTTATAAGTACATTAATAACAGTAAAATCAATTGGTCTTACCTCCTTCTACACCCCACCGCCGTTAAGTTTATTTACCGCCCCCCCCCAAAAAAAAAATTAAAAGAAGGCTTGTTTCTTTATGTTTAAGGGAGATTCCAAACACCAATGTTCACGTCTATTACCTTCAGTTTTGAGATATAAGTATCCCCATAAAAGTAAATTACTTTTTTCACTTCATTTCACACTACTCCCCCCCCCCCCCTAAAGTGAACTTTCCCGAAAAAAATACTTGTTTCTTTAATAGTAAAGGATCTTCTAAATACCAATTATCACGACTCTAACTTCTTCAGTTTTTGATTTATGTGTCCTCATGAAAGGAATTCAACTCCTTTACACTCCCGCCCTCCAAGATAGTTTCCCGCCCAAAACGCGTTTTTCTTTGTTTTTAAAGGAGATCCAAATACGAATTTTCACATCTGTAATAACTTTAGTTTTTATTAGATGTATGTATTCTCATACAATTAAGCCAATTAATTTTTCAATTCTTTCACCCTCCCCCCCTCCCGCTTCATTGGATTTTTAGAGAATACGTGTATTTTTACTTTTAAAGCAGATTGAAAATATCAAAATTCACGTCTGTAAAATCTGCATTTTTGATATATCAGTAGCCTAATTAAAAGAATTCAACACCAGTTTGTCACTTTTACCCCCCCCCCCTCCACCCAGGTGATATTTCCGAAAACAAAAAATACACGTTTATTTATGTTTAATAGAGATAATACCATTTTTCACTTCTGTAACATGTTAAGTTTTTTAGATATACTGTAAAAATTCTCATTTCAAAATTTCACCCCTTTTGAGTTCCCCTTAAGTGGAGTTTCCAAAAACAAATCACCTATGTTTCTTTACATTTACAGGAGATTCCAAACACCCACTTTTTACGTCTGTAACATTTTACGATTCCAAGATATTCTGTAGATATAGTCTTTCAAAAAATTCACCCCAATTTGTCACTCCTGTTTAACCGCCATTAATTGGATTTTCCAAAAACTAAAAAATACGTGTTTCTTTATTTTTAAAGGAGATCCCATATACAAATTTTCAGTTCTGTAATATCTTTCGTTTCTGAGATATATGTATTCTCATTAAAGGCATTCAACCCATTTTTCCCCCTTTTACACCCCTCCTATTGCGATTCACAGGAAACAAAAAAAAAATATGTGTTCCTTTATTTTTAGAGGAGATTCTAACTACCAAATTTTACATCTGTAAATTTTAAAGTTTTAAGATGTAGACACACTCATTTTAAAAAATGCACCCCCCCTTTTCACCCCCAATATTTGGATTTTCCAAAAACGAATAAATACGTGTTTCCTTACTTTTAAAGTAGATCCCAAATACCAATTTTCAAGTCTGTAATATCTTCAGGTTCTGAAATATAAGTAGACTCATGAAAAGCATTCGACCCCTTCTTCAACCTTTTCTTCCCTTCTTATTAGGATTTTCCGAAAACAAAATATAGGTGTTTCTTTATTTTTAAAAGAGATTCTAAATACCAATTTTCACATCTATAACCTTTAAAAGTTTTGAGATATAGATACACTCATTTTAAAATATTACCCCCTTTTCACCCCCTCCCTTAATTGGATTTTCCAGAAACAAAAAATACGTGTTTCTTTATTTTTAAAGGAGATCCCAAACACCGATTTTCAGGTCTGTAATATCTTCAGTTTCTGAGATATAAGTAGCCTCATTAAAGGCATTCAACCCTTTTTCCACCCCTTTTCACTCCTCCTATTGCGATTTTCCGAAAACAAAAAAATACGTGTTTCTTTATTTTTAACTAGCAAGATACCCGTGCTTCGCTACGGTATTATACTGAAATTTATAGTTAAATGCTTATTGTTTTAGATATATAATCCGCCGAAATTCGCGATCTGACTCGTTTTCTGCGAAAATCCACCAAAATACCCGATCTGACTCGTTTTTTTATTATTTTACAGCACGTTTCCTCCCATTTTTCAATCTTCCTTTCCAGCAATGGATTTCGTACTTCCCGGGCTAGGCTCAGGTATTCCTCCTGGTCAGTTGGGTCCGTAAATCTTTGCCTTCTTTTCATTTAATCATTTTTAATATGGATAAAATCCTTCAGTAGATCCGGCGTGGTGTCATATTGGGTGCCTTGGCGGCACTGAACACGCGGCCGGACTGCATTCTTAGTCATTACCCGTCCTGGAGCCGTGACCAGCGCGGTCCGCACATTTGACGACGGAGAAAATCCTGTCCCGCCTCCGTTTTGTCCAGCACGAATGTCACATGGAGTGACCGGGATTTGAACCACGGAACCGAGCTGTGAGAGGCCGGCGCGCTGCCGCCTGAGCAACGGAGGATCCTTATAAGTACATTAATAACAGTAGAATCAATTGGTCTCACCTCTTTCTACACCCCACCGCCGTTAAATTTATTTACCGCCACCCCACCACCAAAGAAAATTAAAAGAAGGCTTGTTTCTTTATGTTTAAGGGAGATTCCAAACACCAATGTTCACGTCTATTACCTTCAGTTTTGAGATATAAGTATCCCCATAAAAGTAATCTACTTTTTTCACTTCATTTCAGTTCAGACTATCCCCCCCCCCCCCCGCCGTAAGTGAACTTTCCCGCAAAAAATACTTGTTTCCTTAATAGTAAAAGATCTTCTAAATACCAATTATCACGACTCTAACTTCTTATTTTTTGATTTACGTGTCCTCATGAAAGGAATTCAACTCCTTTACACTCCCGCCCTCCAAGATGATTTCCCGCCCAAAACGCGTTTTTCTTTCTTTTTAAGGGAGATCCAAATACGAATTTTCACGTCTGTAACAACTTTAGTTTTTATTAGATGTATGTATTCTCATACAATTAAGCCAATTAATTTTTCAATTCTTTCAACCCCCCCCCCCTCCCTGCTGCATTGGATTTTAAGAGAATACATGTTTCTTTACTTTTAAAGCAGATTGAAAATATCAAATTTCACGTCTGTAACATCTTCATTTTTGATATATCAGTAGCCTAATTAAAAGAATTCAACACCATTTTCAGTCATTTTTACCCCCCCCCCTCCACCCAAGTGATATTTCCGAAAACTAAAAATACACGTTCCTTTATGTTTAATAGAGATAAAGAAATGCCTCTTTTCACTTGTGTAACATGTTAAGTTTTTTAGATATACTGTAAAAATTCTCATTTTAAAATTTCACCCCTTTTGAGTTCCCCTTAAGTGGAGTTTCCAAAAACAAATCACCTATGTTTCTTTACATTTACAGGAGATACCAATCACCCACTTTTTACGTCTGTAATATTTTACGTTTCCAAGATATTCTGTAGATATAGTCTTGCAAAAAATTCACCCCAATTTGTCACTCCTGTTTAACCGCCATTAATTGGATTTTCCAAAAACTAAAAAATACGTGTTTCTTTATTTTTAAAGGAGATCCCATATACAAATTTTCAGTTCTGTAATATCTTTCGTTTCTGACATATATGTATCCTCATTAAAGGCATTCAACCCATTTTTCACCCTTTTACACCCCTCCTATTGGGATTTACAGGAAACAAAAAAATACGTGTTCCTTTATTTTTAGAGGAGATTCTAACTACCAATTTTTACATCTGTAAATTTTAAAGTTTTAAGATGTAGACACACTCATTTTAAAAAATTCACCCCCGCTTTTCACCCCCCCAATATTTGGATTTTCCAAAAAACGAAAAAATACGTGTTTCTTTACTTTTAAAGTAGATTCCAAATACCAATTTTCAGGCCTGTAATATCTTCAGGTTTTGAAATATAAGTAACCTCGTTAAAGACATTCAACCCATTATTCACCCTTTTACACCCTTCCTATTGGGATTTTCCGAAAACAAAAGAATACGTGTTTCTTTATTTTTAAAGGAGATTCTAAATACCAACTTTTACATCTATAAACTTTAAAAGATTTGAGATATAGATACACAAATTTAAAAAAAATCACCCCCTTTTCACCCCTTCCCTTAATTGGATTTTCCAGAAACAAAAAAATACGTGTTTCTTTATTTTTAAAGGAGATCCCAAACACCGATTTTAAGGTCTGTAATATCTTCAGTTTCTGAGATATAAGTACCGGTATCCTGATTGAAAGCATTCAACCCATTTTCCCCCATTTTCACCCTTTTTCACCCCTCCTAATGTGGTTTTCAGAAAACAAAAAAGGACGTGTATCCTTATTTTTAAAGAAGATTCTAAATACCAATTTTCACATCTGTAAACTTTCAAAGTTTTGAGATTTGGACACACTCATTTTAAAATTTCACCCCCCTTTTCACCCCCTCAGCGACGGAATATCCAAAAATCCTCTCTTAGCGAGCACCTACATCTTAATATGAATATATCTCCAAAATTTCATTTCTTTATGTACAGTAGTTTTGGCTCGGCGATGATGAATCAGTCAGTCAGTCAGTCAGTCAGTCAGTCAGTCAGTCAGGACAAGCCACTTTATATATATAGATTAAGGTATAAAAATGAAAATAGATGTGAATTAATGAGGCACTTCCAGGCATTGTGGAAACTTAAAGCTTGGTTCCAGAGAAGCTGATGACATCAGGATCCCTAGAAAAATAGAAAATTCTCAAAATACGCTGAAGAGGCCTCGCTGGGAGTCTCATATTTGGGGCTCAGCATAAGAACACAGACGGATATATTTATCCAAAACGATAACCTATAGGTTTCATAGGTTTAAAAGTTTCCTGAAAGTCCTAATTTTTAACCCCCTCCCCCAAATCAAGATGGCGGCACAGTCTACCAGATGAGCAAGAAAACTGAAATTAGGCAAAATTATAGCTTTTAGCCTGTAACAGACGGAAAAATAATGAGATGTTTATATTTTTTCATTTTTTACCCCTGAAAAATATCAAAATATGGAAGCAATTTTAATGATGGTTCAGACATTCCTTTCGAGGTATTTGGTGGCTAAACAGTGAGTCGTATAACAAAACGAATGGCACAATCTCAGTTCAATTTGGAGTGATCTACAACTTTAGTCCTATGACTTTTTGTTGTATATCCCTTATACGTTAAATTTGGCTCCCTATTTCTGGATTTTATGTAAATTTTGCACTTTTTACACTTATATTTGATGGTTTGAATCACTTATAGGAAAGATAAGATCAAATTCTCCACGAGCATTGGCCCACACAGTAGCTATATGTGAGCCAAATTCTATGTTTGTAGCTATCACATAAGTATCCGAAAAGTAATGCACTGTTAAAAAACCTTACCTATATTTCACCCTATTCAACATTTCTAACTCAATCTTACTCATAAATAGATGAGATACGAGAAAATATCATAGGACTAGCCATTAGACCGCTAAATGTGGTGTCTTATCGTACAACTGTTTAGCAGCAGTTAAGTTTTAAATGGAGGTAAACATGCATATACTTTCTTATGTCGATCTATATTTATTCCTTGAAGTTGATTTGTAGCGATCTAGAAAGGGTATGTGTGTCATGTAATTAATAATTTACAAATCGATGATGACTGCCAGCAGGAGGGCGTCTGCTATTGTAATCAGTACTCTGCACATCGACTTTGACTGGCAGTAAGAATGGGGTCCTTCTCCAACTCCTGTATACCTTTGTAATGAATAATTTCCTTCTAGATGTGACTGGCAGAAAGTTAGGGAGCATGGAATTTTTTTTTCAAAACTCCTTTACCCGATTGTGCTTGGCAGTAGGCAAGGGTGCCCGCCATTATAAACAAATTCATCCATCTAAAATGTGACTGCCGGGCTGAGTGGCTCAGACGGTTAAGGCGCTGGCCTCCTGGCCCCAACTTGGCAGCTTCGGTCCTGGCTCAGTCCGGTGGTATTTGAAGGTGCTCAAATACGTCAGCCTTGTGTCAGTAGATTTACTGGCACGTAAAAGAACTCCTGCGGGACAAAATTCCGGCACATCAGCATCTCTGAAAACCGAAAAAGTAGTTAGTGGGACGTAAAGCAAATAACATTATTATTATTAAAATGTGACTGATGTTAGGCCACAGTGTCCTGCTATTATAATGGAAACTCACCAACTTGGTGTGACTGTCAGTAAACTGACTGGCATTAGGAAATGGAGTCTGTGATTATAATGGTAACAGCACAGCTCAGTTTTGACTGGCAGTTGGGAAGGTGCCTGCCATTATAATAATCCTCAACTGTTATCTCTCTGGAAGTAGGAAATGGGACCTGCCATTGCAACGAAAACTCCCCAAATCGCTTGTGACTGTGCAGTAGGCAATGGGATCTGTCATTATAATGAAAATTGACAACTCGATTGAGAATGGCAGTAGGCAAGTGGACCTGCTGTTATCATAACAACTCTACAACTCACACTTTACATTGGAAACGTCTGTGGAACTCCCTATGCTGTTTCTCGAATAACGCTAAGAAACATGGAATTTTAAAATGTCTTATTCACTGCATGTACAGTTATTTACTTTGATATCCGTATAATATGTAGAATACTGTAGCAAAGCACGGCTACATTTGTTAGTTACATTATAATTTACAGTCAGTCTGCGAAACAGTATCAATGATAGGTCGCTACATCACAGCTGACTGCCGATTCCCATTACTGTCACGGTATCAAAACAGCTGAGCTACAATGACATCACCAACTCACTTGTATCTGTGTACAACTCAACTCTACTGAACTCAACACTCTTCATATGTGTGTATATACACTGACTGATAGAGCAAATGCAACACCAAGAAGGAGTGGTCAGAACTTTATGCCAATTGCAGGGTAGACTGACGTCACTGAGGTATGCTCATGATGTGAAATGCGCCGCTGTGCTGCGCACGTAGCGAACGATAAATGGGACACTGCGTTGGCGAATGGCCCACTTCGTACCATGATTTCTCAGCCGACAGTCATTGTAGAACGTGTTGTCGTGTGTCACAGGACACGTGTATAGCTAAGAATGCCAGGCCGCCGTCAACGGAGGCATTTCCAGCAGACAGACGACCTTACGAGGGGTATGGTGATCGGGCTGAGAAGGGCAGGTTGGTCGCTTCGTCAAATAGCAGCCGATACCCATAGGGATGTGTCGACGGTGCAGCGCCTGTGGCGAAGATGGTTGGCGCAGGGACACGTGGCACGTGCGAGGGGTCCAGGCGCAGCCCGAGTGATGTCAGCACGCGAGGATCGGCGCATCCGCCGCCAAGCGGTGGCAGCCCCGCACGCCACGTCAACCGCCATTCTTCAGCATGTGCAAGACACCCTGGCTGTTCCAATATCGACCAGAACAATTTCCCGTCGATTGGTTGAAGGAGGCCTGCACTCCCGGCGTCCGCTCAGAAGACTACCATTGACTCCACAGCATAGACGTGCACGCCTGGCATGGTGCCGGGCTAGAGCGACTTAGATGAGGGAATGGCGGAACGTCGTGTTCTCCGATGAGTCACGCTTCTGTTCTGTCAGTGATAGTCACTGCAGACGAGTGTGGCGTCGGCGTGGAGAAAGGTCAAATCCGGCAGTAACTGTGGAGCGCCCTACCGCTAGACAACGCGGCATCATGGTTTGGGGCGCTATTGCGTATGATTCCATGTCACCTCTAGTGCGTATTCAAGGCACGTTAAATGCCCACCGCTACGTGCAGCATGTGCTGCGGCCGGTGGCACTCCCGTACCTTCAGGGGCTACCCAATGCTCTGTTTCAGCAGGATAATGCCCGCCCACACACTGCTCGCATCTCCCAACAGGCTCTACGAGGTGTACAGATGCTTCCGTGGCCAGCGTACTCTCCGGATCTCTCACCAATCGAACACGTGTGGGATCTCATTGGACGCCGTTTGCAAACTCTGCCCCAGCCTCGTACGGACGACCAACTGTGGCAAATGGTTGACAGAGAATGGAGAACCATCCCTCAGGACACCATCCGCACTCTTATTGACTCTGTACCTCGACGTGTTTCTGCGTGCATCGCCGCTCGCGGTGGTCCTACATCCTACTGAGTCGATGCCGTGCGCATTGTGTAACCTGCATATCGGTTTGAAATAAACATCAATTATTCGTCCGTGCCGTCTCTGTTTTTTCCCCAACTTTCATCCCTTTCGAACCACTCCTCCTTGGTGTTGCATTTGCTCTGTCAGTCAGTGTATATATATATATATATATACATACATACTGGCCATGATTCTAGATAATTCTTCTTTCTTACAACATAGTATTAATACCGAATGTCTGGATCTATAACAACATCAGAAATCTTGTGGGTACCGGTACCTGTTCTAGAATTACCATGAGACAAGCTTGTTGTTACACAACATGTTCTTCATACATGAAAATTGCAGAGCTCACATACATTAACTCTCTTTCTGGGGTTTTCCTGAGCAACTTGGGAAACACAGACCGTTATTTACAAGTGATAAATATGATGTAATGTTAATCCAACTTCCCTTGAGTAATACACGTATAACCAGAAGTTTCCTGAATAATTCAATCTCATGAAAAATAATTTACAACCAGTGAATTTAATACATTATATATATATACACACACATGATTAAACTTGAATACATGTCCTAGCCTATATGAAATATTGTTGTCAGTCATACACATAACTTATATCAGTATAATCATCTGAATAATGAACGTAAAGTTCCACTATCGAACTCTTGTCCAGTTTAATGTAGATGTCTAATTGAAGTTTATAATTTCTGAGTTGCTGTTGAAATTAAATATTTATTATAGGTTGTATGATTTATTTATAATTTGATTGTACAGGCAATGTCAGTTCTAGTGGACATTTTTAGCTTCTGCTTGCAGTGTAAACTATTCACAAATATTTAAAGTTAAAAAGATCTTATTCTTATAGTCGTCACTGTCCATAACCACTGTCTCATTACCCTTATCAGCTGAGAGAATGGTCAGTTCAGAATCATCTCTAAGTTCCTCCAGAACTCTCCTCTCGCCTCTTGTTAAATTGTGCACGGGTACAACAGCGGACCTTATGAGGAAGACTTCTCTAATAATGAAGGTTTGAATTTAAGAATGCTTTACCACTGGTCTATAGTAAGTGGTATTCTCATTCTTCACTAGATGGCTCGCTGTTAGCAATTCAAGTGGGAGCTGATGACGCCATCTAAGCTCCAATTAAGATGTTTCTTGTTACACCGTATGTGCGTTGTAAAGTAACCAAAGGTCATCAGACAAATCAGGGACGAATGCTGTAGAAGTAATAAATAGAAATAATAAAATAAAATAAGAGTGCAAGAAAGACTCACAGGATAGAAGAATAGAACAGATCTGAAGAATTGAAAGAAAGTGTGTAGAAAGAGCAGAGGATAATGAGTGTGAGTCGATCGGTGGCGGGGGCATAACACGTAGACATGATATAGCCTTTTGGGCGTATGCCGTGTCAAGAAAATAAGGTGAAATTCTTTACGTTTTGCAGAGAACTATGCTCTGCCTCATCAGAAGAAAATCTTGACTGTCCTCAAGAAAGGCTTCTGTAACAGTAAGGTTTGAATTTAGACGTTACCCAATAGAAGTGGAAATGGTACATTCATTCGTCACCAGATGGCTCTTCAGACATGGTACAGCACTAGCGTTCAAAGCGGAAGCTGACGGAACCATCAGAATCAGTCTGAGAGGGTCACATAACATAACAGGCATACGCACATATGAAGGTATGACATTGACACAAGTCTGGAATGAAACATCTGGCGATGAGTAACGTATGAATTCAGACAGAAAGGCAAGTTCCTCCGATTAGCTCAGGAACTGGCGGTCTCTCGCACGAACCTGGATGCTAGTAAAAATGTCAATCTTTCCAAGAAATCCTTGGATGAGAACCAAACGGCAGTTCCTTCTAGGGGTCTTAATTTTGCTGTCGCTCCATGGAGGAGTTAATTACTTCCATTGAGGCAGCCATCCACAAACTACCTACGGATTAGACTGAGGAGTTAAGACAGAAATGTGTGAGACTCATAAGGTCCGCTGTTGTATCCGTGCTCAATTTAACGAGAGGTGAGAGGAGAGTTCTGGAGGAACTTAGAGATGATTCTGAACTGACCATTCTATCAGCTGATAAGGGTAATGAGACAGTGGTTATGGACAGTGACGACTGTAAGAATAAGATCTCGGCTATATTGTCAGAGCCTGTTTACAGACTGAGCTCACGTGACCCTACCACTCATGTGTCCAATATTTTAGTAAATGCACTCGCTGTCAAAATGATTTTTTATGATATGTTCCTATCCCATGTATATCAGTGTCTTTAGATTTAATGATTTTTCTAACCATATTATTCTTTATTCTCTTGCAGACATATACTGGTAGTATTCTTGTGGCTGTGAATCCGTACAAAATGTTTGACATCTATGGCCTCGACATGGTCAAGAAGTATGAAGGACAGATTCTAGGAACCTTACCTCCGTAAGTTGGTGCCAAAATAATGTGGATTAGAAAAAGATACCTGCATTAATGCTAGTGTACTGAAGATAGTGTGTATATGCAAGACAGTTCTGCAGTGCCTTTTATAAAGTGTAGTGAAGTTGTAAAAATTAATTGTAAAGAATATCTGTAATTACTGAAACCTCTTCAGTATTATTACTTCTGCAGAGAATAATTCGTTTACTTAATTTGGAGCAAATTTAACACCTCATAAATTTCTAATAATATAAAAATAAAAATAAAAATAATAATAATAATAATAATAATAATAATAATAATAATAATAATAATAATAATAATAATACGAGATACCCCTGTTTCAATTTGTAAATGAGGCCATGGAAGGCCAGAAAGTGTAAGATATTTTTGGTGTTGCCTTGACTAGTCTTGAAAAACTGAGAGCGTGTACGCTCTTTTCAAGTATTGTAAAAGTGCCTCTAGGAGGCTTGACATGGTAAATTAAGGAGCAAGCACTCCAGGTATTTGGGGATTTCTGCCCTTTGTAAAATTACGCTCCTCTGTAATGTTTGATCTGGAAGCTCAAAAATTGTAAAACTAAGGGCTTGTAGCCGAAGTGTGTTAAAGATTCAAAATCTTGGATTTTGTTTTTCTAAATCTTGTTTTTAAATTACTATGTTATTGTTTTCTCACTAAGTGAGAAATTGTTGCTTTTTGAATATATAACCTTCCATTTCAGTTTAAATTCGTTCTTGACAAAGTAGTTAGACCCATTCACCCAGGCACCTTCTTTCACCTCTGCTGATCCACCAAACCACGGTAATAATAATAATAATAATAATAATAATAATAATAATAATAATAATAATAATAATAATAATAATAATATGCAATCCACGATGGTATGCAATGATAGATGACCTTCATAAGTTTGTTGTTCATAAGGTTTATGTCTGTGTAGTTTATGCACTCACCTCCAGAGGATTGGGTTGTGAATCAAGGACCTCCACAGTTTTGTATCTCTCCACCACTCCCTTCCTTCCTCCAATATTTCTTCTACTTTTACTCCTCTATTCTGTATGCTCTCACCTGTCTGTCCACCTCCAATTATTTTCTCCAGAAATACTCTCTTTGGAACTCTATCCTCTTCTATTCTCATCATTCCCCAGTCTACTGATTCCATGCAGCAACTTGTTCTTGTACTTCCATTTCATCTTCATCCCATATTACTGTGTTGTCTGCAAAGAGAAAGTCCTTTGTCTCTTTGCTTCCCATTTTTTGTTGTGTACTTTTGTGGATTTCACCCATGACTGTGATGAAGAGCAGAGGGGATAATACTCTTCCTCATCAAAGTCTTGTTTCTACATTTGTTTGTCCTGTCTTAGTCTTCACACTACTTACATACTTTTCACACATGGCTGTGATAATTTATACTTCTAGTCTGCGTACCTACCTTCTTTTTATTATCAATGCATCCCAGACCAGTTGCTGTGGTACACTGTCTTATGCCTTCTCACTGTCTATAAATGTCGTAACTAAACCCTTCCTGAACTCCCATCTTTTCTCCATCATGTTCCTTAATGTAAAAATTAGATCAAAAGTTCATCTATCTCTTCTAAATCCATATTGTTCTTCCTCCATTTCCTTTTCTACTTGTCCTTGCTCTAATATCCTCTCAAAGATCTTTGTTTCTGCTACATGTGAAATGAGGGTGATTCCCCTATTATTGCAACATTCTTTTTTATCACCCTTCTTGAATAATAGGATTATTTCTCTTTTCTCTATACTCGCCTTCACTGTATCTGTCCATCTTTTTCTGGGCCTTCCCTTCAAACTTCCAATCTTCTGATACTTCTTTTTTTCTTCTATATCATTCGAAATAATCTATATGTCCAGTGTAACCCTACTGGTCCTGCTGCCTTTATCACGTCTGTAGCCACCTCATCCACGCCTGATGCTACGCCACTTTTCATCTTTTTTATAGCTTTTTCTATTTCCAACATTGCTATATCTTAATTTTGGTTTTCTGCTGCCATTTCTTCATGTTCCTCCTCTTCCTCCAGGTCTTTGAATTTGATATTAAGTTGATATTAAGTAATTTTTGCAAAATACTCCTCCCATTGCTAGAGAATATCCTCTCTTTGTGTCAAAATTTGTCCTGTATCTGTCCTTACAAATTTTGTATCTTCTCATGTGTTTATTTTGCTGTGCTTTTCACTAATCTATACAACACTTTTTTACTTCCGTTAACATCCTCTCGCAAGGGTTTTTATGAAGTCTTCCCAGCACTCCTGTTTCTCTTCCTGTACAATCTTCTAACATGCTTTCTTTGCTTCATGATACTTTTGCCTACTTTCTGTATTTCTGCCTCCTGTCCAGCTCCTCCATGATTTTTGCTTTTCCTTCACTGCCTCCCTTACTTTGTATTCCATCAGGGTGTCTCCTTTTCCCTCTTTTTCCTTCTTTTTCCCTGATACTCTACCACATGTATCTTCTGCACATTTCATCATTCCTTGTTTGAACTTGGCCTATTCCTCTTCAACACTGTCAACCTCTCCTTAAGGAATTTGTTTTTCAATTCTTCTTGGAACTTACCTTGTGCTTCCTTTTCCTTCAATTTCCTTACCTGCCAGGCTGAGTGGCTCAGTCGGTTAAGGCGCTAGGCTTCTGAACCCAACTTGGCAGGTTCGATCCTGGCTCAGTCCGGTGGTATTTGAAGGTGGTCAAATACATCAGCCTCGTGTTGGTAGATTTACTGGCATGTAAAAGAACTCCTGTGGGACCAAATTCCGGCACCTCGGCGTCTCCGAAAACTGTAAAAGAGTAGTTAGTGGGACATAAAGCGAATAACATTATTATTATTATTCATTTCCTTACCTTTATTTTTATTCTTCTTGTTTCTTGTATTTTCACTATTTCACCAAGTCTTAATTTGGCTACTACAATTTTATGGTCTCCTTCAAAATCTTCTCATGATATAGCCGTCCCATCTTCCAGTTGTATTCATTTCTCTCTCAACTAGAATCAGAGTTATTTCTTTGTCTCCATCCATTTATCTAGTTATTTTTTGGTTATTCTTCTTTCTGAATCATGTATTGCCTACTGTTAATCCATTCCTCTCACAAAAATCTGGTAGTAGCTCTCCTTCTGCATTTTTATTTCTGTAACTAGGATTATTTCTTCCTTACCTTGTCTATTTGTTCTATATGAGGATTCATGTCTCTTATCACCACTTATTTATCTCCAATGCACCTCTCCAGTTCCTCCAAGAACTCCTCTAGCTGTGCTTCCTTAAAATAATAACCACCTACACTGCTACTTCTAAAAAAATTACTGAAAAACTGTGTTTTGTTTAGAAACTAGGCAAACTCTTTATTCATAATAATAATAATAATAATAATAATAATAATAATAATAATAATAATAATAATAATAATAATAATAATAATAATAATAATAATAATCATCATCATCATCGGTTTGCCCTTCGAGTGAGCTGGGTAGGGTGTTTGAGAACGAGCATCTTCCAAAGTTCCCTATTCAAAAAGATTTTGTTGTCCATGGCAGATTCCCAATTCCATCCTCTTCTCTCCACGTCTTCCCTTAGTTGGTCCATCCATCTTCTTCTTGGTCTTCCAGCTGGTCTTCTACCTGTTGTTCTCATTTCCAAATAAGCACATGGTAACCTTGTGCTGTTAATTTGTTTAACATGCCCAAACCATTTAAATCTAGATGACCTAAGTCTTTCCTCCATCAATTCATTTAGACCTAGGTTAGATCGGATCTCATCATTTTTCACGTGATCAAGTTGTGTCTTTTGGAGGGCAGTTCTAAGAAATTTCATTTCATAGGCTTGAATCTTACTACAATCCTTTGATATTAGTGTGGAGGTTTCTAGAGAATATGTAAGGATGGGAAATAAATATGACCTGTACAGGATCATTTTTGTTCTTTGTGGGACCTTCTCATCCCATAGTAGGTGTTTAACGATACTGTAAAAGTTAGAGCCTTTGGTTACTCTGTTATTTCTATCTCAGCTCTATTATTACCAACCATTATGCTTCCTAAATATCTGAATTGGTGTACTACTTCACCTTGTTGGACCTATATTTTAATGTTGCATTCTGTATTATGTCTGCTGATTTTCAGTGCTGCTGTTTTTGATGGGTTCAATTTCATTCCATAATCATCATACTTCTTACACCAGGCATTCAGATTATTTTTCACTCCCTCTTCTGTTTTATCCCATATTGCCACATTGTCTGCAAACACCAGAGCCTGAAGATCTTTATTACCTTTTTCTTTTAGTTCCTTTCAAATGGTATCCATAACTGCTATGAACAGAAGAGGTGATTAAGGCACTTCCCTGTTGTACTCCTGCGGTTGTATTGAACCATTCAGAGTGACCATCTTCATTACTGACACAGCTTTTGCAATTAGTATATAGCATTTGGATCTTCCTAATTAGGTACTCCGGTACACCAAGTCTTCTAAGACTTTTCCAAATAGTTGATCTGGGAACATTATCATACGCCTTTTCAAGGTCCATAAACACAATAATTAGGTCTTTTCCTCTTTCCCAGTGTTTCTCTGCCAACATCCTTAAAGCAAATATCAGATCTGTTGTGCTTCATCCAGCCTGAAAGCCATGTTGTTCCTCTTTTAAGACAGGCTGTAGTATATCCCTTACTCTGGCTTCAATGATCTTCTCCGTAATTTTAAGGCCGTGTGATAGGAGGGTAATGCCTCCGTAATTTTCACTTTTCCTTCTACTCACTTTCCTAAAGATGGGAACTATCATCCCTTTTGTTCAATCTTCAGGTATTTTGTTATCCTTCCATATTGTTCTGAGAACTCTATACAGCCTTGTATTCCTGGTGGACCAGCAGCTTTAATCATGTCAGATGTAACATCATCAGCTCCTGCTGACTTACCACTTATCATATGGAAAGCTTGCTCTACTTCTGTCCATGTAATTGAGATATCTTCCTCTATTGTTTTCTGTTCCACATCCCCAATAGAGATCTCATTAGGGCCATTTAGGAGCTTGTCAAAATACTGTCCCATTGTATCCCTGATATCTGTCATATTGCAGACTATATTCCCATCTGCTGTCTCCAGAGCTGTAATTGCTTCTTTATCTGATCTTTTATTTTTTACTATTCTGTATATCGTTTTCATTGGACTAAATAGAAAGAAGTATGTTAATATGAACACTCACGTTTTCTTTCTCCAGTGATTGGACTGATAATTGACATAGTGATGACAGTACTAATATAGCAAGCCACAGAACAGCAATTGGATAATGGTTAGTGATAAATGGCTCAAGCCTTAAAACACTGGAGTCATTGCATTGGTGCTTTCAGTCTGATACCGATTAGAAGAGAGTAGTTAAACTTGAGGTGTGAAACAATTGCATTGTTTGGCGCTGATGGAAGTTCAATCTTCTTAATTTTTTAAATATTTTTTTATTGGACTTGGATAACATGGAGTCTGTTATTTGAGACACAGATAATTGAGATTCTACAGTATTTATGAGCTTGTATTTTATATTCAAATTGTTGTATAATATGGTAATGATATCTTTTGTATTTTTCAGGCACTTGTTTGCTATAGGCTCTTCTGCTTATAGTCATATGAACAAAGAAGGTGTGTTGCCTGAGAATCAGGTGGTTGTGATATCTGGTGAGAGTGGTTCTGGTAAGACTGAATCTACAAAACTAGTGATGCAGTACCTTGCTGCTGTAAATAAAGCACCTTCCAACCTTATAACAGAGCAAATTCTGGAGGCATCACCACTCCTAGAGAGTTTTGGCAACGCTAAGACTGTTCGTAACGACAATTCTTCTCGATTTGGAAAATACTTAGAGGTGCATTTTAAAGAGTAAGTCGTGCTGTGATTATATAATTTATATTGGTACTAGTAACAAAAAAGATAATTTTTATTTTGAACCATAACATTTAAGTTGCTAATACTAGAGTAGAAAACGAAATTCATGGTAATCAGTGGGCAGAAAATCTGCAATGCTGTTATCGCCCTGGAGGGAACACCATTGGAAGAGTGTCACATTTCAAGTACCTAGCATGCTTAATTACACAAGAATGAAATTCAGCTGTAGAAATCAAAACTAGAATCAGCATTATAAGAAGTATTAAAACACCCTGTGTGCAGCCACGCCCTCCGATTTGAAACTTGCTGACATTTTGTGAGGTGTTACTTGTTACTAGTGGCGGTTTAGAATACAGAAGGTTGGACGCTAAAGGCTTTGTCAATAAACCAAACTGCTGGTCTTTGATATGTGGATGTATCACAGAATGTTCAGGATCCCATAAGTAGGCTATACCATGGCACCATAGAGTAATCATAATCAAATTGAGTCTTAACACTTGCGGAACCCAGGAAAGCAGCCTATTTTGGTCACGTATTCCAAAATGAGAATTAACTAGTCTGATACAAGTGATCATAGAAGGCAAGGTAGAAGGGAAACATGGATGTGTGTGGAGAAAGTTAGCCTGGGTGGGAAACCTCCGACAGTGGTTCGACGTCCACGATACAGTAACTCTAATAAGGGCAACACAAAAATAGTAATATTTACTCCATGATTGAAGATGATGATATTGTCAGGAATACCGCTATGATTTTATTTAAATTCTTTCAAAAATCGACTTTCATTCTTTATACAATATGGGCCCCTTGTGATAGAGATGTTGTGTATTTGCTTCTTACCCAAAGTTCTGGGGTTAATCTCTGGCTTGTCCGAGGATTATAATTCTTTACTGAGAGCTACAATGAGGTTCACTCAGCCTTGTGAGACCAACTGTATAATTGTCGGTTATGAGAAGCCAAGCAATGTAGTTGAGGATATAGTTTCTTTTTTTTTTTTTTGCTAGTGGCTTTTCGTCACACCGACACAGATAGGTCTTATGGCGACAAAGGGATAGGAAAGGCGTAGGAATTGGAAGGAAGTGGCCGTGGCCTAAAGTAAGGTACAGTCCCAGCATTTGCCTCATGTGAAAATGGGAAACCACGGAAAACCATCTTCAGGGCTGCCGACAGTGGGATTCAAACCCACTATCTGCCGGATGCAAGCTCACAGCTGCACGCCCCTAACCACACGGCCAACTCGCCCAGTGAGTATATAGACATACTGACCACAAGGAACACTAGTAGCTGCAGGCTTTTTGGCAGGGCAGCAGTCATCTTTATGTCAAGCACTTAGTGAGGTGTAAATGCCATACGTTTGTTTTGTTTATATATTCTGTTAAAATCAACTATATATTTTCC
Source organism: Anabrus simplex (assembly GCF_040414725.1). Taxonomy (NCBI): domain Eukaryota; kingdom Metazoa; phylum Arthropoda; class Insecta; order Orthoptera; family Tettigoniidae; genus Anabrus; species Anabrus simplex. The sequence goes on along the minus strand of NC_090271.1, from coordinate 100,293,206 downwards.
GTTAGTATGCCTAGAGTTTTAATTGCTTCTGAATTTTGAAATTGAATTTCTGATGCTTACATTTGAAACTCAAATAGACTACTGTGAAAAGAGATAAACAAAGAAAGAATCAAAAATGGGTATAAATTGCTTTTTTCTAAAGTATCCATAGAAGCATAATTCTAAATGATCTGTATTCTACTGTATTGCTGTTGACCTATCCAAGTTATTAAAAATGTTTTTGATTGGCTAGATTATGGGAGATTACTGATGAAAATGAGGGCATTTGAATAGACAGAAGAGTGGCTTTATGGGTGGTTAACATTTCTAGAAAATAGAATTCAGATAATTAGAGTAGGCAAAACATTCTGATCCTGTAAGAGGAGAGTTCCTCAAGGCAGTATCATTGGACCTTTGTGTTTTGTTATATTTATAAATGATATAAGAAAAGAACTGGAATCAGAGATCTTTTTGCGAGTCATGATATGATGAATGTTAGTTATAACAATTTTTTTGTTTTAGAACTCTCTTTACATCGCACCAACGCAGATAGGTCTTATGGCAACGATGGGATAGGAAAGGGCTAGGAGTGGGAAGGAAGCGGCTGTGGCCTTAATTCAGGTACAGCCCCAGCACTTGCCTGATGTGGAAATGGGATACCACGAAAACCATCTTCAGGGCTGCCAACAGTGGGGTTCGAATCCACTATCTCCGGAATGGAAGTTCACAGCTGTGCGCCCCTAGTTATAGGATTGTGGGCAACTGCAGAAAGACCTCAACAATCTTCTGAGATAGAAAACAGACAATGGTAGGATGGTAAATGGAGTGAAAAGTCAGGTTGCAAGTCTCACAAAGAGGAAAAGTATTCTCAGTTTTAATTACTGTGTTGATGGGGAGAAATTAACTGATGGGAGTGATGGGGATCACTGTAAGTATCTGGGTGTTAATATAAGGAAATCTCTTCATTGGGGTAATCATATAAACGGGACTGTAAATGAAATTTACAGATCTCTTCATTTGGTATGAGGGTATTTAGGGGTTATAGTAAGGATGTAAAGGAGAGGGCATATAAGTCACTGGTAAGACCACATTGTATGGGACCCAACCAGTGTTACTTATTTTGAGAACTTGAACAAATTCCAAAGAAAAACAGCATGGTTTGTGCTTCATGATTTGCAGACTTTGGGCTATGAAGACTTAGGATAAGGAGATGAGCAGCATGACTAAGCAGTAGGTTTTGAACTGCCAATAGAGAGATTGCATGGCATGGCATTAGTAGATAAATAAGGACGAGTGGAGTTTAAAAAAGGAAAGATCACAATATGAAGAAAAAGTTGTAATTCAAGAGGACACATTGGGACAAATATTTGTTTATTGGAAGGGGAGTTAGGGATTGGAATAATTTAGCAAGGGAGATGTTTGATAAATTTCCAACTTCTTTAAAGTGATGTAAGGAAAGACTGGGTAAACAATTGATAGTGAATATGCCACTTGGGCAACAGCCCTAAATGCAAATCAGTCGTGATTGATTGAATAAGAATTGCCCTTGCCTGGAGGCTTTGGATTTGATTTGCAGCCAGTCCAGGGATTTTAATTCTGGACTGGGGGCTGGAACAGGATTCACTCAGCCTCTTGAGAGTGAGGAGCTATCTGATATGAGAGGTGGTGGCCGAGTCAAGAAAGCGAAGCAATACGGATAAGGATGTCATCACGCTGACCACTTGGCACTCTAGCATCAGCATGCCACACCGAGTGGGCAGCAGTCAATTTGTCAAGCCAAGGCTGTAATGGCCTGTTGTGCCACATTAAAAAAAAAAAAAAAAAAAAAAAAAAAAAAAAAAAAAAAAAAAAAAGGTTGATACTGAGACTTGTAAGGACTCTGGAGTTATTAGATTTTGAAGGAGTACAGTAGCATCCATGGTAAAGTGATGGAGAGACCTGTTATGCTACCAATATTACAGTAGCTACCAATATTGTGGTACAAAAGAGTAGCATTACAAAAATGTTGCAAAGTTTGGGTTGGGAAGACTTGGGAGAAAGGAGACGAGCTGCTCGACTAAGTGGTATGTTACATGTGATAAAAATCATTCTTGGATCCGTATTGAAAGTACTTGTATTAAATGAAACTAGTATGTTTTTATTGTTTTTTTGTTTATTGTATTGAATAGGTGGGTAAACAATAAAAACATTTTAGTTTTATTTAATATAAGTGGTATGTTCCAAGCTGTCAGTGGAGAGATGGCGTGGGATGACATCAGTAGACGAATAAGTTAGAGTGGTGTCTTTAAAAGTTGGAAAGATTACAATATGAAGATAAAGCTGGAATTTAAGAGGTCAAATTGGGGCATATATTTGTTTTTAGGAAGGAGAGTTAGGGATTGGAATAACTTACCAAGGGAGATGTTCAATAAATTTCCAATTTCTCTGCAATTATTAAAAAAAAAGGCTAGGAAAACAACAGGTAGGGAATCTGCCACCTGGGCGACTGCCCTAAATTCAGATCAGTATTGATTGATTGATTGATTGATTGATTGATTGATTGATTGATGTTTTGTTAGTAAATTTATAACTGTTAGGTTCTTCAGTCTGCTGAAACTAATTTTGAGTGATAAATTTATAAACTACCTGAAAAAGAAAGCATAGGGTAACAGTATTGAAAAATAAGTTGTTTACTCAAAATTAGTTTCAGCAGACCAGAGAACCTAACAGTTATAAATTAACTGAGTCAAAACTGAAAAGAGATGGCTTACTGATTACGAGGGCTACATACCGAGACTTCTAAAGACTCTGGAGGAGTTTTTAGATTTTGAAAGATTAGCATCCATGATAAAGTGATGGTGAGACCTATTGTGCTAACAAAATGATATAAAAACTCCAACTTGAAGGAGGATGTCCATCAGTTTATTGGCCCAGTGCCTGTGATCGTGGTACGAAGTTCAAATACTTTTTTCCATCAAATAGATTGCTTTAATAATATTTCTTCCTTTACATTATACCTTTATCGTTTGGAATCATTGTATACAGTATGTTACTTTACTTTATTTTGGTTTGTCCACAGGGGAATCATCATTGGAGCGAAGATAACAGAATATTTATTGGAGAAATCGCGTATTGTAACTCAAGCTCCTGAAGAACGTAATTATCATGTATTCTACGAGATGCTGAAAGGCTTAACAGATGAACAGAAAGAAAAATATGGTCTTCTTTCAGCAGAAAAATACTTTTATTTAAATCAGGTAAGTTTATGTTAGGAATTTGTGATGTAGCTGTTTTAATGAAGTTCAGAAATAAATGAAAAAATGAAAACCTACAACCTGTTTTCCAGTCTTTGACTGGGTCAGGGATGTAATGAATGAACCATATATATAGGCTATTAGTTCAATGGGGTCGCCACTCCCAAAGTGATAATGAATGACTGATAAATGCTATGAAATGAAAATGGAGAGTGTTGTTGGAATGAAAGATGGCAGGGAAAACCGGATTACCCAGAGAAAAATCTGTCCTGCCTCTGCTTTGTCCAGCACAAATCTCACATGGAGTGACCGGGCTTTGAACCATGGTATCCAGCGGTGAGAGGTCGACACACTCAAGTTAGAAAGGTTAGCTGTATACCAGGGAGGCTTCAGACCTTGGGGGAAGCTGCTCTGAACAAATAATAACTTTGAAGCTAGTCATGGCATATTACAGAAAACGAAACAAGCCCCTTTCAATAACGTTTATAGATTTCAAGGAAGCTTACAACTCCATCCACAGACCATCATTATTAAAAATTTAAAGACATTTCAGACTTCATCCAAAGCTAATCAAATTGAACTTACTCTAACTAATACAATTTCTAAAATTAAGTTCAGAGGGGACCTTTCTGAACCATTCTTGGTAACAGCTGGTTTAAGACAGGGTGACAATCTGCAAGCGGGAGTTGAGTTAGCATAATTTCTGTTTTTTCAAATGAAGTTTTTAAACCAATATTTTGAGCTATTTCCTGTAAAGATTTTATTTGTTGTTTTGTTTCCTGAATATCATTGGCCAGAAGAGCTAGATCATCAGCAAATCCTAGACAGTTCAAATGTATGTTGTCCTTCTGGGTTCCAATTTTTATATTTTTCGAGTTGTTCTTGTACCATTCCCTCATACCCTACTCTAGTGCACAGTTAAAACGAAGAAGTGACGGTCAAGGTCTGAAACCTCCCTGGCATTCACCTAACTCTTGATCAAGTTGTTCTTTAATCTGATTATATAGTATCTTAGAGAAAATCTTATACGTGCAGTCAAGGATGGAAATACCTCTATAGTTCTCTAGATTACTTATTTCACCTTTCTTATGAATTGGTTTAATTATAGCTGTTTCCATTGTTCTGGAAATTTTTCTGATATCCAAATCTTCTGTAATATTATATGGAGGTAGGGAGGGATGTCTGAGTTGCACTGCTGGCATATTTCCACATCTCTGCAAAAACCTGGTCTTCTCCACACGCTTTGCAGTTCTTCATTTCTTTAAGCACTGTTTCAACTTCTTTTGCTGTAGGTGGGTTTATATTTTCAGGTTTAGTTTTTATTGGGGTATGTGTATCAATTAATAACAGATTTCCAGGTTCATCACTGTTCAAGAGCTTACTAAATGCTTCCGCCATGGTTTCTGCATTTTCCTTATTGTTATGCGCTATTTTTCCATCTTTATTTTCCAACAATAATGGGGGGTTGTACTTTTGCAGTTGTTTAGCAAAGCATTTGTAATAATCTCTAGAATTGGTTTTATGATCAGTGATAAAATTCTTTTAAGGTTATTTATGTTATAATTTTGTTTATTTCAGGCCTTCAGAAAAAATGACTTTTAGGTAAAATTATCAGCCTAGTGCTGAATCTTACTTCATCTTGCTGCTCTTACTTCATCACATCAGCAACGCTGTTGGTCTCATTTCTGTCCACTTTTCACATATTGTTTTCTTTTTTTTCCCCTGCCCTCTTCAAATAAGCTCTGCGTAACATGTTCCTACATTCTTTTTCTTCTAGTTATCTACATCCCATCTCTTTGTTTTCCTTCATTTCTCTTAATTTGGCCTTTTGTACCTACTTATGTTTGCAGTCCATGTCTGCTCTTAGAAAGGTAAAAATCCACCACCTAGTTTCTGGAACTCTGCCTAACCATAATGAAGTCTATTTGATATCTTCCTTGCAGCTTCTGGTTTTGTCCATGTATACAACCATCTCTTTTGATGTTTAAACAGAATGTTAAGAAGAAATAATTTTTGACCTGTCAGTTATTTCTCTCATTTCTTTGTCCCAATCCTTATTCTCCCACTAAATTACCTTCTCTTCCTTGGGCTACCACTTCCAACTAGAATTCATCACAATAATGTGTGTTTATTTCATTTTCATGTTGTTTCAAATCTTCAATATCTTTATATGTGTTTTTGAGTTCTTAATCATCTATTGAACTATTAGACAGAGAGAGAGAGAGAGAGAGAGAGAGAGAGAGAGAGAGTCCACAAGGGATAGCTGCCCTAGAACAAGAGGTACTGTACGGTAACAGCATCAGATAGTTAATAATTTTCGCACTATTTATCTCAGTATAAAAACGAGCTTATATATTCTTGAATTTTGAAATTCCCCTGTTGTACAGCTATCCCCAATCAGTAAAACTTTATTTTTCTTTACATATACCGTATAAATGGTGATTTGCCATTGATAATGAATCACGTAAAACATCTAAATAAATATCTTTTAGAAATGAAACAGGAATACCAAAACGAAGGAAGAAATTAACTGAAAATTTTGTGACAGATCCTTGCGCACTAAAGAATAATCCAATCACCTCCCAGCATAAAGGCACATAATATTGTGTGTGTGTGTGGGGGGGGGTAAGGCCAATCTGTTTGTTATTCTAGTAATGGTAATTTGTCAGTCGTCCTATTACCTTACTCACTGTTAAATCAACACCTGCATTTCCTTTACTTGATTTTATGTTAATATTCCTGGTCTTCCTATTAACATACAGCTCTAATACCAATTACGTCTAACTTTATTGTATCTATTTCCCTTTTCAGATTCTCTAACCTATGACTTCTAATATTACTCACTCCCTCTTGCAGAATGTCAGTATTCAAATTCCTGATGATTGCCTCCTCTTGTGTGTTGTCCCCTACCCAGTGGTCTAAATTTCTTTGGGTTATTTTCCATGTTTTAAATTCTTAATTTGTTTTTTTCCATACATTGTTTTGGAATTTATGGCAGTTATGTCTACAGATGTGAATTATGGTCTCAAGGGCATTCTTCAGAAGTTATAATTGACAAACATTATATTCAATCTTTTAAGTTGTTTGATGTCTAGACCTATTCTTTATTCGTTTCTTGTTTAATTTCAGGGAGGTAACTGTGAAATTGATGGCAAGTTTGACAATGAAGATTTCCAGTCATTACTATCTGCCATGCAGGTTCTCGGTTTAACATCAGACGAACAAGACACCATCTTTAAAATTCTAGCTTCAGGTACAGTAGCCACTGTTTTCATAGTTGATAACACCTTTTTGTTGCTCTGGCAGATGGGCAGCAGAGTGAAGTAGTGTAATATTTTGAGTTCTAAGGTTCCAATCCTGGTACTGATGTCTGCAACTGTATAAGATTTGATGTAATGTATAATGGATCAGTGGCGGCTGCTTGGCATCAGACTAGTAGGGCTTCAAGTTTGGGTAACAGAGAATACTGTTGAAACTACAGTAAATGCAGGGACTGGTGTTTTCTAAAGATATACTGTAGATACAAGAAAAAGAATGCCATTATGCATCCTCTGTGCTGTAGTAGTGTGAAAACACCTGCTATGAACCCTGCCTGCCTCATATGGACTGGCCGCCGATGCATTGCATACCAGGGAGTAACTATTAGTGAATTACTTGTATACTACTTGCCAGAGGAATATCATCTCACTGGTTAGTTTAGTACATTTAAAAAACCTAGTCTTGCGTTACACCGCCTAAACTGTTAACAGTAGACCCAAGAAATCGTTAAGAATAAAATGCTCTAAAAAGTCCAGAACAGTAAAAAAAAACCTGTTTTTATGTTTTAAGATTGATTAGGAAATCAATCTTTAAATTAAAAACTTAGTTTTGAGATTAATCTTGTAATTCTGATGAAAATACATTCTTTATTCACCTGAATAATCTTAACCTGCCATTAGTCAAGCCTCCCCGGATGGACGCGGATGGTCGAGGGTGAGTTACTTGACGAGATTTTCTTAACTTTTGTGAACTTTTTTTGCTTTGTTATTTGTTTTTAGGGTTTTCTTTTTTATTACTTTAAGTCACAGGTCATTTTTCAGACCATTGTATGTGGTTCTTATGGTCATCTGTGTCTTTATGAGATCTAGACCCAAGGTTTTGGGGAATTTTCTTCTTGAAAGCTTTCCTCTAGTATTGCAATTCAGAATGATTTGTGGATTTATTCCACCAGTGTTAAGAAAAGAATTATCCAACAGGCCACCGAAATTACATTTTTGCAACTGAGTACTCAGACTTCATGCCAACAATGACATCTACTTCATCTTTGATAAGGTTACAGAAGGTCACAGCAATAGGAATTTTTGGTTCTCCAGAAGCTTTATCAGTGTTATCAGAATCGTGCATCGTTGATAAGATGATGACGTTCCAATATTTCTTAGGAGCATAAGACACGACTACTGCATTTTCGCCACATCCAAAGGGACCCCAGAAAGTAGGCATTTGTCAAGTGTTTACAGTTTCTAAAGGTACCCTTTTGTTTTTCAAGTCACTACGACCATAACATTCTTATGAATTGCCAACTCGTTTGCAGTGGATACGGAGGAGGACCAATTTTCCATTGCCACGTTCCGTCCAAAGCCTTGAATTGGTAAAGTCATTCTCTTCACATCTAGTGTATTATCCAAATGAAAAAGTCCCTCTGGTTGATTTCCAAAATAAACTTCAATACTTTGTATTTAAAATATTTTCGCATCTACTACAGAAAATATCTTCAAACCGTACTTTGTCGGTGACCTTTTTTTTTTTTTTTTTTTTTTTTTTGCCGGAGAGAACACCTTCCTCGAATTGACTCTTAACATTTTGTCATATGATGGGTCATTTCTTCAGAACTCACTCTGGAGAAAAAGATGTTCCATACTTCAATAATTGCCTCCGAATTCCCGGCCTCCCCTTTCACTCCTGGAAGGTGAATTACAATGTACTTCCTTGGTCTGTGACTGCGTGAATTCTCCATTGTCTTGTCTTGTCTTGTCAGGGCCAGTGTAATGAGGCCCAAAACTAATGGCAGTTTCCTCCTTTTCGTCATCTTCAGCAGGTTGTTCACATTCGGTGTTGTGGTCACTATTTACAGCCTCCTCTACCTCAGAATCATCAGAAGAACTGTTACCGTTCTGTAACATATTCCTATATTCCCTGCATGGTCCAGTTCCTCTTCAAGCCAATTAGCCTTTTGACTTTCAACATTCATAATGTAAAAAATGTAAACTGTAATTAAAACTGGGTAATTAATTGTAGGAATTTGGCAAGCCAAATACAAAATATGTAAAAATGTATAACATGGATGGTCTTGTCACAATGTGATGATATTATATGTATTTTATGTGTTATATGTATTTTAATGTTATAATTATTCCTAAAACATTGTCTTTGTCTGGTTTACATATGTTTTAGTTATCACATGATTTGTTTAATTTTTATTTTGCTGAAGATGGCCACTAAGTGGCTTATGTAATATTTATTTGATATATTGTATTGAAAAGGTGGACAGGGGGGCACTCTTGTTAATTTATTCTTATAATTGGACTTCAATACGGAACAAAAATGAAATTTATACCGGTAGCTTACAAATATTATAAGACATATCACCATAAATTCAGAATTGTTCATGAAGATGGGGTGGGATGGTTAGTAGGTTGTGTAATGTAATGATCTTTATAAAATGCAAGGACCATGTCTAGTCATCACTCGATGTCTACTTACATGCTTTATTCGGTAAGAAAGACACTGGTACAAACTAAATCACAAGATCAGAACAGCTGACTGAAAAAGTCATGGAAATTACAATACATGTCTAAGTATACTGAACATCAGTCGTGGAATCTACAAGGTATTTACCATTGAACCTCAACATAATGAATGTCAGGCACAAGATATGGTATTAGACCAATAAAGCATGACAAATTCCTTCCACATGAAGGAGCAAATGAAGTACTCAGCACACATTGTAGTAAGACATTCTAGATGTATGACTGAGGCAGAAAGCTCCCATAATGGTTTCTTATATAGAATGAAATATTTTACTATTGTACAGTATTTCTCTAAAACTAACCAATTGATAAATCTTCAAACAGAAGTCTTGGATTAGCATCTAAACAAGCCTGCAGAAATATGCATTTTAATTCTGTTCAGTGAGACATTCAGTTTTGCAGAAATATAGCCTGTGGTGCTAATAATGTGTAAGAGAATAAGACTTCTTTTCTCTTTCTGACAACAAAGAGTATCAAGGTCTTTTTAAATGAATTCCAATACTTTTGTTTTTGTGAGTTAAGTAAATCAACTGAATGACATAACCTACTGAAGAACTAAACTACAAGCATATAGATGCATGAATATATTAGGATAATGACAACTTCTCCACTGCTCAGGAAGAGATGCTGAAGGATTTGGGGTTATAATATTTAGAGTTTTAACATTCAAATTCTGGAGGTAATCCAAAGAATAACATTTGTTCCTCCTGGGTTTTTTTTCTCTGTCAGCTTGCATTCCGTGGTTTCCCATTTTTACACGTTAATTAAGGCCATGGTCGCTTTCTTTCCACTTCAAGCCCTTTCTTATCCTATTGTCACCATAAGACCTGTCTGTGTTGGTGCGATGTTGAGCAAATAATAATAATAATAATAATAATAATAATAATAATAATAATAATAATAATAATAATAATAATAATAATAATAATAAAATTAAGAAACATTCTCTCTTGACATTGGTCCAGGAGAACCATTGATAAATCCTTACTTCCAATCAGTGGATCTTTTGTACATTGTAGTCAAAATCAATGAATTACTCTTAGACTTCTGCGAAGGTCACCACGTCAATGGTATTAACCATTTTAAGATTAAAATACATCGACCCAGCCGGGAAGGCCAAGATGCTGAATGCTTAGCCGTGGAGTTACACGTGATGATAGTGTTATCTGAAAAGCTTGGAGTGCAGAAGTCGGCAGTTTTTGTACTGTCCCCAACAGCCACACACAATTATTACCACCTTGACCAGTTGAGATTGTGATACAATACTTACAGTACAAACCATTCAAATGTTTATATTTTGGGGACCATTACTGCCAAATGTGTGTCATTTTTCTTTAAGACCCTATTTTTTCTCTTGTTTATGAATACTGACACACTTTTTAAATTTTTTATTTCTTCTACAGTGCTGCACCTTGGTAATGTTTATTTCCATCGTAAGCAACTGAAGCATGGGCAGGAGGGAGTGGAGATTGGTTCTGATGCTGAAATTAGATGGACTGGTCATCTTCTGCAGTTACATGTGGATGGTATCAAGAAGGCACTTACAACAAAAACAACGGTTTGTAACAGATCTTGGAAGTTAGGAGTAAATAGAATACAGTCGAACCTTTGTATAACAATGTTTTTGGTCTCAAGCAGATCAATTGTAGTGTTATTGTTATATTGAGGGAATATGAAGTTGCCTGCAGAATACTGTGTGACCTACAGGTTAATTCAAGTTAACATGCAAGGAGCTGAAAAGTCACAAATGAATACTTACATTTAAAATTTTTCCATTTTGATTACATAATAAATAATTAATATAATACACTGAAATAAATTGTTGCTGAGCTTGTCTATTTTGGAAGTAAATGAGATTTTTCTTCTTCTGATAGCATCTTTAAAAAATACCAATCTTAAGGATTCCAAAGCAATTTTGCTGATCTTTTTTAACACATTGAAGGGAACTTGCAGCACACTGAATTTGTTCTCTTGATCACGATTCTGAATGACAAACATAGATTGCACTAAGCCTGTTCTTTTTTCTTCAGCTGAAATCCATTTCATTCCATCATCCAAATCTTTAAACACTGCTAATTTACTTTCCAAACTTACTAACTTATGTTGAACAGAAGCCATGCTTATGTTACATCTATGCACTAGAAAATAAGTAGGAAGACTGGCTATTTATAAAGGCAACGTCTTGCTTCTTTAGATTCATAGAAATTCTCATCCACAGGTCATCAGCCATTCCTGCTACATTGTGTAGGTACTAGCTTATCTCTTCCTGAGAACCATTTAGGGTCAAGATACATATCGTTACAACAGGGTGTTTCTGAAATTGTCACTGTAATGAATAACAGAATATTGATGTTAATAAGATTAAAAATTTGCTGGAATCATACACAAGTATAGCTTAATGCAGCTTTATACTTGTATCATGTTTTGTTATATGAAGGTTTGTCTGTATTTCAGCCTGTATTTAAATATATAAATATCATACTGCCTTGATACATACATGAAAGCATGTCATACCATACATATACTTCTTCCAACAATGAAGATGATTCAAAATATATTTTTTCTGTTTCTTTTTTTAGGAAGCACGGAATGAAAGGGTATTTACTCCATTAAGCATAGACCAAGCTCTCGATGCAAGGGATGCATTTGCAAAAGCATTGTACAGTGCATTATTTTCATGGCTTGTCTCGAGAATAAATCAAATTATATTTAAAGGTACAAAGCGCACTGCAGCCATCTCTATTCTTGACATCTTTGGGTTTGAAGACTTCAAGGTGTGTTTCCTAAGTTAAAGTGCATATAACAAACTTTCTACTTCCATTTTGAATTTGAACGTTATTTTGACTAAATGTGATTTTACAGGAAAACAGCTTTGAGCAGCTGTGTATCAATTATGCCAATGAGAATCTACAATTTTATTTCAATAAGCATATTTTTAAATTGGAACAACAGGAGTATGCAAAAGAGAAGATTGAGTGGCAAACCATCACCTACACGGTGAGTGCAATCACAACCCTTTCTTTTTTGATAATGTTCTTTAAATGAAAATGTTTTCTATTGCTTGAATAAAACTGTGAACAATTACCTTCATGGTTGAAGCACTAAAAGTACTGCATCTGAAGTCTCAACTAAAATGTTCCATTATGTGTATATTTTGATTCCTATAGAATTGTATTTCACATTATCAAACACCAAATATCAGATGTTTGGTGTATGCTGTTTTCTTTCTTTTCAATTAGTGTAGTCTCAGTATAGTGAAATCAAGCAGGTCATTACATTTTCTTATAATCAGATATTAATCTATTTAAATCTTCTTTTAGCAAATGAACATATTTTCCTGGGTTTAAAATATTTTTAAAATTCTTCTAATCTCTTCATGTTTCTAGAAATAATAATACAAATGTGGTTACTTACAAAATGGAAGGAAACTTACTTTAAATATACTGTAACTAGTTCTGGCAGTAAAATGAATAATAAAATATTTTTTAAAATACTTATGTACCATTTCTTTAACTCTGCTTTAGTGAATAGGTCACGATGCCAAAAGGTGTTAGACGAGATAGTATCCTCTTTCCAGCCCTTTCTAATTTATACTCTGAAGCAGTTTTTTGAGTTACCCTTGATGAAGTTAATAAAGTAATGAAGATCAACAGAAAACAAACACTGTCTGCTATGCAGATGACAGGGTGATTCTTGCTGACAATTTAGAAGACTTTCAGTTCCTTCAGAATAGCATCAGTGAAGCAAACAAGGAGATGGCCTTACAATGAACATTCAGAAAAATACATTCATGGTAATCAGCAAACAGAAAGTCACTAATGCTGCTATGCCATTGAGTGGAAAAGCCATTGAAAGTCTGTCACAATTAAAGTACCTAGGATACTGGTTAACACAGGATGTCAAAGGATGGTCAATTAAGGCTTCGTCAATGAACTAACTGCAGGTCTTTCAAGTGTGGACGCAATGCAGGGTGTTCAAGATCTCGTGGATAAACCACGTCACCAACACTGAGGTACTCCTTCGAGCCAAGAAATTATGTGTTGAAGTTTTAACCCTCTCAGAATGCAGGAAAGCAGCCTGTTTTGGACTAATCTTCTGAAATGACAATTCGAGTAAGCCTGATACAATTTGATTATAGAAAGCAAGATAGTAGAAAAATGAGGATATGGGCAGAGAAGATTATCCTGGATGCAGAACCTCCGACTGTGCTTCAACATCCACAACAACTACCGGTATGGTACGATACACTCAAAACAAGAAAAATTACTCCATGATGGTCACCAATGTTATGTGAAAAGATGGCAGAAGCAGAAGAAATAATTTGTTTGTTAATTAATTAAGTGGTGAAGTTAGGCACTTGAATCTCTCTTAGAATTATCCCTATATAATTTTTTTGAGATTTTTACAGTATTAGGTGTTATGCTAATCAACAAGGTCCAGACAAAATGTATAAATTTAAAAATAGAGTAAATAATAATAAAATAATATCAAATTAATAACTAAAGAATACCTAAGTGAATACTATGGTATCTAGTAACTAGCTTACAGTAAATCATATTAACTCTCAGGCCTAATGAAATGAACTCTGTGTTGCTGCACTGGGTTACTGTCTGTCCAAGTCGCTATTTTACTACTGAGTGAGTTGGCTATGCGGTTAGGGTTGCATAGCTATGAGCTTGCATTTGGGAGATGGTGGATTCAAATTCTACCGTCAGCAGCCCTGAAGATGTTCCATGGTTTATAGTTTTCACACCAGGCAGGTGCTGGGGGTGTATTTTAATTATGGCCATGGCCGCTATCTTCTCATTCCTAGCCCTTTCCCATTCTTGAGTCACCAAAAAACTTTAATGTGTTATTGAGACGTTAAACCACTAGGGGGGGAAAAAAAAACCCAGCATAAATACAAACTATCTTACTATATTCTTACAGACCAATATATTATCTTAAATAAAAATTGTGAAACATAGTAGGGATAATATAATACACATTTAATTTATAATATTTGATTTTGTTTATCATTCACTCATATATTTACTTATGTATGCTTTAACTAGTTATAGGTTGGGGATTTAACTCAAAACATTATAATTCTCTGATAATTTTCCTGATGTATATGAGTCCGAAATCTGAATAGCCAGCAGAAATCATCACAGTTTAGTGATAGCCCATGCATTACATAATGAATGGAAATGAAAGAAATTTGTTTGTTTTCTAGGATAACCTTCCAGTGATACATCTCATTGCGAAAAAGCCTGTGGGAATCCTTCACTTGTTGGATGACGAGAGTAATTTTCCTAAGGCTACAGATTTGTCATTCCTTGAGAAATGTCACTACAATCATGCCCTCGACGAATTGTATTCTCGGCCACGGATGTCGAGCATGGAATTTGGCGTGAAGCATTATGCTGGACAAGTCTGGTACAATGTTGATGGTTTCCTGGACAAGAACAGAGACACTCTGCGGCAAGATGTAGTGGAACTGCTTATTAGCAGCAAAGTACCGGTAAGTAAACTTCTATGACATGTAGTAATAAACAAGGGCTTGATATATATTTTTAATTTTTGTTGAAATTGAGAAATCAGAGATGTACTTCTTCCTTTCTTTCAATGTAGGCAGCAGGCTTGCCATTTAGAAACAAAATAATTGGTAGGTATAACTTGTGATGTAGTAGAATACATAAATTGTTTCAGAACTGTACTTGGGCGAATGAGCGTTACAAAAACATGATGGTTTTAAAATTAAAATAATTTTTAGACTGACTGTGTTCAATATACTGTGTTCCATAGTATCCAGCAAAAAATTTCAAATAGAGATGAAAGGCAAAACATTTCTTTTGTAAAATGTTGCAATATAATGTTACTGCAAATGACTTCAAAATTATTGAAAATATATTACAGAGAATAGAGTAGCATGTCAGAGTTCTAAAAAGTCCAAAATCACCAATGTTGAGATTCAAAAAGCTTATCAAGAGTGTTTCAGAGTTTTGATGGCCAATCATCATGAAGTGAGTTCCACACTGCTGGAGCCCAGCCGAGCATGTGCACTGCCCCAGTGATGGAAAATGATATGGAACTGTTGGTCTTGAAGACTTATAAATTTGTTTAGAATTAGAAAAATAAAATGTCAGCAGCAAAGTTTCAAACTCATACCGACTAGACACTTGATTTCGACAGTACTTACCAGGTGACACAACCCTGTTCAAATTTTTTCACCTCGTAAAGAAACCTCTTTACTTCAATATTTAGATATCTCGAGAACCATATACATTATTATTTAATTAATAGCAGTCGAGTGCCTTATAGTGCTAACACTGATATTCTGATTTCTTAGTGAATTTGTAGCACTCTGTCCAATTGAAAAATGTTTGGGTTAGGATGCTGTAAACTAGAAAGTAGCAGTCACTTTGGTACTCTGCAAAGAATCATTGCACTGATCACAAAAGGTTCACTCCTTAGGTGTGGTAAACCATTCAGGTCAGTTATATTTATATAGTTGTTGTGGTGGTGATTATTGTTTTAAGGGGAAATATAACTTGGCAACCATCCTCTATTAACTCCAGTCAGAGGGGAAACGGAAGGTTCCGACTTTCTAAGAATGAAGGTATCAGGATAAGAAAGGGAAGGGCCATGAAGGACATGAAAATGAGAAACTCCCTAAGCTTTTAACGCTCTGATACCAGCAGGGTCGGAAAAGAACGAGAGTTGACCAAGGGAGGTCGGATAGGGTAGATGAAAGCAAGAAGCGTCATACAAGTGGAAGCAATGATATCTTCGTTTGTGTACAGCACATCACATTAACAGCCACCACAGAAACACGCAATAGCGGATACATCCCTCTGCATGGAGTTGGCTTCAGGAAGGGCACCTGGCTGTAAAAAATGGGCTCAATCACATCTAGTGCAGAGTCCAAGTAATTGGAAGAAGAGGAGGAGGAAGGGAATAATAATATGATTCACCTGTGAAAAAGGTTAATGGCCCAAGGGTATCTAAATCTAATCAATAATGGAAATAGCTCTCTTCCTTTTGAAACAGAGGTAGAAAGAAAATACCAGGTTGGAAGATCTAGAACCTGCAGGATGGATATGGTCAAGATTGACATTGGAGCTAGGGGAAGGAAAATGATGTCATGAAGAACAGGACATTTATGAAGAAAAGAGATTGGAAGAGGTTTTTGATAATTACCAGGGAAACTGGAACTGTAAATCAATAATATATAAGTAATAATAATAATAACGTAAATGTTTCCACCTTTTCAGTACTACAATATATTCACAAAATTACAAAATTATACGGTACTAGTTTCGACCCATCTAGGGGTCATCATCAGCCGTATTGGAGCAAAGATCATTTGTGGCGAAATCCTAAGACAATATTATTTTAAAGAATAACAAGTGAAATGAGATGTTATGGTAATAGTTAATAATACAAGGAATATACATATTAAGAGGTTTTTAACAAAGAATAAAGTATAAATGGGGTGTTGTAAAAATTATAATCATGGAAATCAGTAAGTTCTTGTATTGAAATGAAATATGGCTTAGGAAGAGGGCTTAAGGTGGGGCTGAAGGGTGCGGGAGAAAGTGTAATTGTCTTGGAAAAGTACCTTTGATTAAATTTAGGATTGAGTTTAGGTTGGCTGCATTATTGTTTCTGAGGAAAGTGATAAATAGATCGAAGAGTATGTTGGGTTTCTCTGAGATTTCATTGAGATTGTGACTAGCATTAAAGTATTGGTCTAGGTGTATGTAGTAATTTTCCATTATGTTCAGTAAAGGGCCCTTGTTTGCTAATACGAGGATGTCCATGTCTTGTTCAATATTGGTGAAATTATGGTTATAATCTTGCATGTGTTGGCCGATGGCTGAAAACTTGTTGTATTTTATTGCGTTAGTGTGCTCGTGGTATCTGATAATGAAGTTTCTCCCGGTTTGCCCGATGTAGGTTTTTTTACAGGTGGTACATTTGATCCTATAAACTCCTGATTTTAAAAAACTGCTGGTCTTGTTGATGTGTGAAGTATTGTATAAAACATTCATGTTCTTATTGTTGGTTTTGAAGGCTATTTTAACGCCTTGTTTCTTAAAGATGTTGGTTAACTTGTAGATATCATTGTTGAACGTGAAGGTGGAAAATGTTAGAGGTTTGATTCTTTCTTTTTTGAGGGTAGTTTTTGGGCGATGTTTGTGTTTATTGATTATCCTTTGTATAAAATGATTGCTGAAGCCGTTGAATTTTGCGATTCCGCGGATTGTGTTGAGTTCGTTTTTTAGATCTTTATTGGACATAGGTATGCTGAAGGCTCGGTGAACTAGGCTGTTGTATGTGGCTCGTTTGTGGGACTGGGGGTGCACTGAATCTTGGCGAATGGTGGAGGCTGTTTGAGTGGGTTTTCTGAAAATTTTATAACTGAAAGAATCTGAGTTTCTAGTGATGGTTAAATCTAGAAAGTTGATTTTTTGATTTGATTCGGATTCTAGTGTGAATTTGATATGAGGATCAATATTGTTGAGTCTTAAGAGGGTGGTGGGTGCGTTAATTGATTTCTCATTCATGATTACAAAGACATCGTCGACATATCTGGCCCAAAAGAGAATGTTTTCGAATTCGTTGTCAATTTTGGTGTATTCGAGGAAGTCCAGGTATATTTCTGCTAAGATACCTGAGGCCGGTGACCCCATTGCCAAACCATTTTGTTGATATATGACATTGTCAAAAGTGAAGAAGTTATTGTCGATGATAAGTTTTAATATTGTGATAAAGTCTTGTATCTCTAGTTTGCTTAAGTGGCTGTTTTTGTTTAAATTGTTTATAATTATCGGAATTAATTTTGATACTTGTATGCTTGGGTACATGTTTACAATATCGAAAGAGTGGATGGAGTGATCCGGTTGCAAATTGAACTTGTTTAGTTTTTCTACTAGCTCAGATGTGTTTTTAATAGACTTTTTGGATAAGAATTGATAATTTTTTCTTAAGAAACATTGGATGAATTGTGATATTCTGTATAAGGGGCTCGGTCTATAGTTGATAATTGGCCGGATGGGAATTCCGGTTTTGTGAATTTTGGGAAGAGCTTTAGCAGTGGGGAGTCCTGGGTTCATATGTATGAGTTTGGATTTTTCCTGTTCGGTAAATAAAAATGAAGTGTTTTTAAGAGTTTGTTTAAGTAGTTTTTGAATTTTTTGGGTGGGGTCTTTTTTGATTATGGAAAATGAGCTGTCTGTGAAAAAGTTTTTTGTTTTTTCAATATATACTTTTTTATCCATGATAACTGTTGCATTGCCTTTGTCAGCTTTGGTTACGATGAGTTCGTTGTCTTTAATTTTCTTCTTGAGGGCGTATATGCGCTTTTGTTCAGCAATTTTTTCTTTATTATTGAGGTTATTTGCGGGGTTGGTTAAATTGTGGAGGATATCAGTCAGTTTCCTTTTAACATCGGTTCTAACCTCATTTTGCGTGTCTTCCGGCATTTTGCTGATGGCTAGCTCTGATTCTGTGATCATAGTAGCGGCTATGTTGAGGCTGTTCAAGTTTGGCCAGTTGTGTTTCGGTCCTTTGGATAAAGTTAAGTGTTCACTTTCACTTAAGGGCGTGTTAGATAGATTTACAACAGCTGGATGAAACTGCGTACGATCGAACGTGTTACTATTGGAGTTTCTAGTTTGTTGGTTATGTAGTTGGCAGTTTTTTAGCCTGTTGAGTTTATTCTCCAAATTTGACTGTTTTTTGGCTAGTTCGTAGAATAATTTGTTCTCTACTTCTTGATAGAATAGTGTCCATTGTGCGTTTGAAAGTAGTTTAGTCGCTGCGAGGTGAGTGTCGTATAATTTCTGATTCAAAAAATATTTCTTCCTGTACAAGAATTTAATTTCGTCTCTTAACCATATTTTGTTTGTTTTGTTTTGAGTTTTGATGGTTTGAGGTGAAGTCCGATGTTTCTTTTTATTGCTTCTTAGAAAATTAGGTGTCAAGTTAAGTGATATACATTGCTTTAGGAAATCGATGTCTTTGCGTAATTTCGCTATCTTTAATTTTAGGCCTAGATATTGAAAGGCTTTCTGTTTTGCCTGGTAAGCTACATCATTGATGGTTATGAATTTCATGTTTTTGGTCCGTATTGAACTGAGAATAATATATAAGTAATAATAATAATAACGTAAATGTTTCCACCTTTTCAGTACTACAATATATTCACAAAATTACAAAATTATACGGTACTAGTTTCGACCCATCTAGGGGTCATCATCAGCCGTATTGGAGCAAAGATCATTTGTGGCGAAATCCTAAGACAATATTATTTTAAAGAATAACAAGTGAAATGAGATGTTATGGTAATAGTTAATAATACAAGGAATATACATATTAAGAGGTTTTTAACAAAGAATAAAGTATAAATGGGGTGTTGTAAAAATTATAATCATGGAAATCAGTAAGTTCTTGTATTGAAATGAAATATGGCTTAGGAAGAGGGCTTAAGGTGGGGCTGAAGGGTGCTTTTCCAAGACAATTACACTTTCTCCCGCACCCTTCAGCCCCACCTTAAGCCCTCTTCCTAAGCCATATTTCATTTCAATACAAGAACTTACTGATTTCCATGATTATAATTTTTACAACACCCCATTTATACTTTATTCTTTGTTAAAAACCTCTTAATATGTATATTCCTTGTATTATTAACTATTACCATAACATCTCATTTCACTTGTTATTCTTTAAAATAATATTGTCTTAGGATTTCGCCACAAATGATCTTTGCTCCAATATGGCTGATGATGACCCCTAGATGGGTCGAAACTAGTACTGTATAATTTTGTAATTTTGTGAATATATTGTAGTACTGAAAAGGTGGAAACATTTACGTTATTATTATTATTACTTATATATTATTCTCAGTTCAATACGGACCAAAAACATGAAATTCATAACCATCAATGATGTAGCTTACCAGGCAAAACAGAAAGCCTTTCAATATCTAGGCCTAAAATTAAAGATAGCGAAATTACGCAAAGACATCGATTTCCTAAAGCAATGTATATCACTTAACTTGACACCTAATTTTCTAAGAAGCAATAAAAAGAAACATCGGACTTCACCTCAAACCATCAAAACTCAAAACAAAACAAACAAAATATGGTTAAGAGACGAAATTAAATTCTTGTACAGGAAGAAATATTTTTTGAATCAGAAATTATACGACACTCACCTCGCAGCGACTAAACTACTTTCAAACGCACAATGGACACTATTCTATCAAGAAGTAGAGAACAAATTATTCTACGAACTAGCCAAAAAACAGTCAAATTTGGAGAATAAACTCAACAGGCTAAAAAACTGCCAACTACATAACCAACAAACTAGAAACTCCAATAGTAACACGTTCGATCGTACGCAGTTTCATCCAGCTGTTGTAAATCTATCTAACACGCCCTTAAGTGAAAGTGAACACTTAACTTTATCCAAAGGACCGAAACACAACTGGCCAAACTTGAACAGCCTCAACATAGCCGCTACTATGATCACAGAATCAGAGCTAGCCATCAGCAAAATGCCGGAAGACACGCAAAATGAGGTTAGAACCGATGTTAAAAGGAAACTGACTGATATCCTCCACAATTTAACCAACCCCGCAAATAACCTCAATAATAAAGAAAAAATTGCTGAACAAAAGCGCATATACGCCCTCAAGAAGAAAATTAAAGACAACGAACTCATCGTAACCAAAGCTGACAAAGGCAATGCAACAGTTATCATGGATAAAAAAGTATATATTGAAAAAACAAAAAACTTTTTCACAGACAGCTCATTTTCCATAATCAAAAAAGACCCCACCCAAAAAATTCAAAAACTACTTAAACAAACTCTTAAAAACACTTCATTTTTATTTACCGAACAGGAAAAATCCAAACTCATACATATGAACCCAGGACTCCCCACTGCTAAAGCTCTTCCCAAAATTCACAAAACCGGAATTCCCATCCGGCCAATTATCAACTATAGACCGAGCCCCTTATACAGAATATCACAATTCATCCAATGTTTCTTAAGAAAAAATTATCAATTCTTATCCAAAAAGTCTATTAAAAACACATCTGAGCTAGTAGAAAAACTAAACAAGTTCAATTTGCAACCGGATCACTCCATCCACTCTTTCGATATTGTAAACATGTACCCAAGCATACAAGTATCAAAATTAATTCCGATAATTATAAACAATTTAAACAAAAACAGCCACTTAAGCAAACTAGAGATACAAGACTTTATCACAATATTAAAACTTATCATCGACAATAACTTCTTCACTTTTGACAATGTCATATATCAACAAAATGGTTTGGCAATGGGGTCACCGGCCTCAGGTATCTTAGCAGAAATATACCTGGACTTCCTCGAATACACCAAAATTGACAACGAATTCGAAAACATTCTCTTTTGGGCCAGATATGTCGACGATGTCTTTGTAATCATGAATGAGAAATCAATTAACGCACCCACCACCCTCTTAAGACTCAACAATATTGATCCTCATATCAAATTCACACTAGAATCCGAATCAAATCAAAAAATCAACTTTCTAGATTTAACCATCACTAGAAACTCAGATTCTTTCAGTTATAAAATTTTCAGAAAACCCACTCAAACAGCCTCCACCATTCGCCAAGATTCAGTGCACCCCCAGTCCCACAAACGAGCCACATACAACAGCCTAGTTCACCGAGCCTTCAGCATACCTATGTCCAATAAAGATCTAAAAAACGAACTCAACACAATCCGCGGAATCGCAAAATTCAACGGCTTCAGCAATCATTTTATACAAAGGATAATCAATAAACACAAACATCGCCCAAAAACTACCCTCAAAAAAGAAAGAATCAAACCTCTAACATTTTCCACCTTCACGTTCAACAATGATATCTACAAGTTAACCAACATCTTTAAGAAACAAGGCGTTAAAATAGCCTTCAAAACCAACAATAAGAACATGAATGTTTTATACAATACTTCACACATCAACAAGACCAGCAGTTTTTTAAAATCAGGAGTTTATAGGATCAAATGTACCACCTGTAAAAAAACCTACATCGGGCAAACCGGGAGAAACTTCATTATCAGATACCACGAGCACACTAACGCAATAAAATACAACAAGTTTTCAGCCATCGGCCAACACATGCAAGATTATAACCATAATTTCACCAATATTGAACAAGACATGGACATCCTCGTATTAGCAAACAAGGGCCCTTTACTGAACATAATGGAAAATTACTACATACACCTAGACCAATACTTTAATGCTAGTCACAATCTCAATGAAATCTCAGAGAAACCCAACATACTCTTCGATCTATTTATCACTTTCCTCAGAAACAATAATGCAGCCAACCTAAACTCAATCCTAAATTTAATCAAAGGTACTTTTCCAAGACAATTACACTTTCTCCCGCACCCTTCAGCCCCACCTTAAGCCCTCTTCCTAAGCCATATTTCATTTCAATACAAGAACTTACTGATTTCCATGATTATAATTTTTACAACACCCCATTTATACTTTATTCTTTGTTAAAAACCTCTTAATATGTATATTCCTTGTATTATTAACTATTACCATAACATCTCATTTCACTTGTTATTCTTTAAAATAATATTGTCTTAGGATTTCGCCACAAATGATCTTTGCTCCAATACGGCTGATGATGACCCCTAGATGGGTCGAAACTAGTACCGTATAATTTTGTAATTTTGTGAATATATTGTAGTACTGAAAAATGTGGAAACATTTACGTTATTATTATTATTACTTATATATTATTCTCAGTTCAATACGGACCAAAAACATGAAATTCATAACCATCAATGTAAATCAATGACGACGACGACTCTCTTTCATATACTGAATATACAGGGTAGTTGGGAAACAATGTGAATCGGGTATATGAGCGCTAGAAGGTTGGTCGTACTGATAGATAATTTGAAACAAATAATTCAATATCTCGCATTGTTGTCATTTTATCAGCTGCTGAAGTTAGTGAATCGGATCGCTTCGCAGGCAAATTCGAATGGGCTTGATGAGGCAGTGTTGCTAAATCTGCATATGGCCTAAGACCGGCTTGAGAGCACCAATTGAAGAAATATGGGAGTAATTTGAGTGCGGATCTCTGAGTTGACAGGACCGCGCCTTAGCAGGTGTGCTACAATGCCAGCGGCTGGAACCCACGGTGTGTTTTTGTTTGATGCTGATTTCTAAGCATGCTCTCAAGGGTTCTCTGCCCTCATATAGAGTATATCATATAACTCAAAATGGGAAGCTGGAAAAGAGAGAGAACATTGAGTTTCTATTGTAATATACATGTTAAACAGAACACTGTACTTTCATGTGAATACAGCCTGTCATTGTTATTGACCATAGAATTATAATGGCTACATAATTTCCATTTCAGATGCTGAGCAAGATGTTTCAGACTGTTCGATCAAGTCATGAAGCTGCAAAAACCATCAACAAAGCAAATGGAAGATTTGTGACAATGAAGCCACGAACACCCACTGTTGCAGCTCGGTTCCATGATTCTCTTCAACAACTGCTGGAATCTATGTCTAAGTAAGTGCTCTGATAACATCATTACTGGAGCTGTTATATATATTTATATGATCAGCCCCATCATCTTTCAAGCCACTTAACTTGCAGCCAAATTATCATCGTCATCATCATCATCATCATCAATGTCCCAATCCAGTCGCCCGGGTGTGGTTAACAAGCCTCCTGCACTCCTTTCTGTCCTTCCACTTTTCCTGCTCCATTACACCCGCCACATCCAATGCAGCTTCTCTAATGTCCTTCCTAATCTGATCCACCCACCTTCTTCTCGGTCTTCCAATTGGTCTCTTTCCCTTAACTTCTCTTTCCAATTCTCTTCTTGCTACCTGTTCCTTTCCCATTCTTTTTACATGTCCGAACCATCTCAGTCTTGCTTTCTGTATTTTCTGTACTAACGGTTCTATATTTAGCTCTTCTCTGATTTTAATATTTTGAATTCTATCTCTTCTTGTCTTTTTAACTGATGTTCTTAAAAATTTCATTTCTACTGCTTGGATCTTACTTTCTTGTCTCTTATTAGTTACCAGCTTTTCTAGTCCTTATGTTACAATTGGTATGAAATACTGTTTATATAATGTTAATTTCGTTCTCTTGGGTACATTGTCATCCCATAAAAGCTCTCTGACTTAATGATAAAATGTTGTACCTTTACTTAGTCTGTTATTAATTTCAGGGTGGATTTCATTAGTTCCATTAATAATGCTACCCAGATATGTAAACTATTCTGCATTCTCTAACTGTTCTCAGTCTATGTTTACTTGGCTTCTCTTTTTCTCTTTTTCACAGTGCATGACTACAGTTTTCTTTTCACTTATTACCATTCCAGACTCATTCAGATTTTCATTCCAAATGTCCAGTCTCCTTTGTACTTCCTTTTCTCCCTTTTCCCAAATTACCACATCATCTGCAAATACCAAAGCATTCACTTCATCATTACTGATGCTCTGTTTTACACGTTTTATGATTCCATCCATCAATATAATAAACAATAATGGTGACAGACCTCTTTTTGTATACAATGTTTCAGAGTCACCACTCCCCACTTGTACACTGCTTTTACTCCCATGATACAACATTTTTATCTTGTTAGTTAATGATTTTGGTACATTCGTTTTCAGTAGCCATTCCCATACATGTCTTCTCTTAACTGTATCATAAGCATTTTCCAAATCCAAAAATACAAATATGATTTCCTTGTTCTTTTCCAGATATTTTTCCATTATTGTTTGCACTGTAAATATTCTGTTGTTGATTTATTCAAGCCATATTGTTCTTCCTTTAACTGTGTTCCTCCTACATCCCTCATTCTTTTGTCTATGACTTTATCCATTATTTTTAGCCCATGTGATAATAGGGTTATACCTCTATAATTTTCACATTTCTTCCTATTTTGTTTTTTGAACAGTGGTACAATGCTTCCTTGTTGCCAATCTTCAGGTATCCTTTCATCCTTCCATATGGCATTGAGGGCTTGGTATAGCCACTGTAGTCCAATGCTTCCTGCTGCCTTAATCATATCAGCATTGAATTCGTCTTTTCCACTTGCTTTACCTTTAGTCATTGCTTTCACTGCCCTTTCAAGTTCCAACCATGTTATCGGGTTCTCTTCTTTTTCTCCGTCTATTATTTCCATTTTCTTATCTCCTTCTTCCTCCGAGCAGTCATCCTCATTATAAAGTTTTTCAAAATATTCTGCCATCACTTTCTTAAGACCCTTTTTGTCATGTAATGCCTTGATTTTTTCTTGATTTATTCTTTTTGATTTTATTTCTCTGTATAATAGTTTCTGATTTCTTCGACTATCTTGCTCAATTTTGTAAACTTTCTCCAACATTTCTCCTTTTCTTCCTTGATACTCCTCTTTACTTGTAGTTTCAATTTTCTGTATTCCACATGTAACCTTTCTATCTTTTTCTCATCCCTCTGATACATTTTTTGCTTTTCTTTATCCATTTCTTTCTTCACCTTGTTCCTTTCTTTTCTTTTCTATTTTGTCCACCACCATGTCTTCTTTCCATTAACCTTTGCTTTTGTTTTCATGCATACCTCAATTGCTGCTTCCACAAATGTCTGTCTTAAATTGTCCCACTCTTCTGCTCCACTTCGTATTTCCATGTTAGGCAACTTCCTTTTTATACAATCTTGGAATGTCATTCTTTTGTCCTCCTCCTCCAATTCCCAAATCTTGATCTTGGGTTTCTTCTTCAATACCGTTTTAGGGATTTTTACTTGCTTTAATTCCACAATTAATAATCTATGATCACCTTCCATACTTTCACTGGGGATTATCTTCGTATTCATGACGTATCTTCCCCATTCTCGGTCTGTTATTATAAAATCAATGAGTGTTCCATACTGTACATCTCAACTATATCAGCTGATCTTAGGGCTATTCCTCTTCATAAACCATGTGTTCTTTATTATCAGGTTATTTCTGATACAGAAGTCCAACAGTTTCTCTCCATCTTCAGTTCTATTGCCATACCCACGTGGGCCCAGAACATTCTCATACCCCATTCTATCAGATACCAGATGAGCATTCAGATCTACCATTATCATGATCCCATCTCCAAAAATATGTGTTTCCAGTTCATTGAGGAAATCTTCTTTTTCTTCCACGCTACATCCTGTCTGTGGAGCATACACCTGTACTATCTTCAGTAGTTTCTTGTTTACAGGTATGTGTGTTATTATAATTCTTTCATTTACATACTCAACTTCAGCTATTGGTTCAGCATTCTTATTCACTACAAATCCCACTCTATTTCTTTTCTCTTTACTGTTACCCATCCAGTACAAGGTGTACCTCTTTCTTTGTTTCTTCATTCCTTTTTCTATTTTACTTCACTTAATCCCAGAATGTCGAGTTTTGGTCTCTCCAATAGGCCAATCAATTCATTTTCCTTCCCATTCGGTGTTAAAATATTTATTGTTCCAAATCTGGTTTTGTTCTCTGATCTAACACTTGCACGAACATCAGCATTACCATCATACTGTGCAAATGTAGTCAGAGCCTTGTCAATTCCATTTTCATTTTTAAACTTCTATCTGAGGCTTGTATTATAGTTGAAATTTACTCATCTGCTGACCTGCTAAGTGTAACGCATCTGAGGATTTTCTTTCGGGGTTTACTCCCTTAGCCTTTGAAGATCCCTCTTCTCCACAAAGCAGTGGCTTCCTCGTCTAATTTTCCCCAGAGAGGATGGGTTGCCTCATCCACCATCTTTGCCATTCCAAAGGTGTCCTTCTCTGCCTAAGATGCTGTTAAGGTCTTAACCCCCAACCCTGGGCATGGTTCCACGTTATACCCTGTGAGACTGGGTCCCTGCCTGAACTTAGCTCTCCTTCACACCGGCCTACTGATGTGGAGGATACCCACACCCCCTCAACATGGATGCGCCAGACAAGAATTACTCAAGTGAAGGATAGGGAAGATGACTCTATCTTCCTTGAGCCGGGTTAATGGTTGTGTATGATGCCACAACCAAGTAGCCAAATTATATTTGACTTATTCTCAGCAAGTGGATTATTATAAATTAATCTTAATATAATTATCACTTTAAAGTATATATTACCGAGCTCTATAGCTGCAGTCGCTTAAGTGCGGCCAGTATCCAGTAATCGGGAGATAGTGGGTTCGAGTCCCACTGTCGGCAGCCCTGAAGATGGTTTTCCGTGGTTTCCCATTTTCACACCAGGCAAATGCCGCTGTTGTACCTTAATTAAGGCCACGGCCGCTTCCTTCCAATTCCTAGGCCTTTTCTATCACATTGTCGCCGTAAGACATATCTGTGTTGGTGCGACGTAAAGTAAAAAAAAAAAAAAGAGTATATATTTGGATTTAATGGAGAGTTCTGAATGTTTTCTGGAGTAGAAACAGAACAAATTTTTCTTGTTTAAGACATAAATATTTAAAGGAGGATCCAAAAAAATCTCAATTTTTCTTATTGTTTTAAAACACAGTCTGTGTCAAGCTGATGACAGATTGGTTATTCGAATGTTTTTTGTTCGTCTAAGAATGTTGTCAAAATAGATTTTCCTTTCCAGTAATTCTGAAGTTACCTGAACTCGAGACACAAGGTCTAATAGAGAGATATAGGCACAGCAGTAATACCACCTATCTGACAACATCCCCTCACATTTTTCAGTCTGTTACTAACTTCCAAAGATAGTAAGCAACAGGTAACTTATATTTCTTGTACCTATCCATGTAAACTATTTTGGAAGTTCAAAAAACTATTCTTTTTTTGAAATACACCCTGTACTTCAAACATTTCATATTCTGATTACTGTATACAGGGTCTCTCATATAAACTAAGACCACTGAAGTGGCGTTTTAACTCTCCGTTATATAAGCTGCAGTATGGGAGGCGCGCGCATAGTTCTTGACCTTGCATCAGCCTGCGCGTGTTCGACCTGGCAAGCATCATTCGCCAGTCTGAATCTGGGATGTAAACATGGTGAGACAATTATCATTGCCAAACCGTATTATCGTACGTAAAAGTTCTGGTGTCTTCTTATAGGTCGAGTGAACAGTCGTAACTCTCGCTATTGGTCTGTAGAAAATCCTAATGGTGTTTATGAAGTCTCTCATTATGATAGGAAGATTAGTGTTTGGTGTGCTGTTAGTGCAAGATGAATAATTTGACCTATTTCTTTTCGAGATGACAGTAAATGAAGAGAGGTACCAAGATGACATTTTGACGCCGCTCTTCCATCAGTTAACCGAAGAAGAAAAATCGCATGGGTGGTTTCAACAAGATTAACCCCCTGCTCATACAGCAGAAGATTCCCTTACAATCTCGGAAGTGTTTGCAGACAGAGTGATCAGTCCCCCTTGTTCTCCATATCTAACAGTGTGTGATTTTTACTTGTGGGGTAAGCTGAAAGAAAAAGTGTATTGAACAAATCCTCACACATTAGAGGAACTGGAAGAAAACATTACGATTTCAATCGGAAACATTATAGTGGCAGAACTCGCTCGTATCAGCCAGAATGTGGTTACCAGATACAATGCCTGTATAACCTAGGAAAGACGATAATTCCAGCTTCATCTTTTGTAAGGTAAGATTTCATACAAGGTTGTATACACACTTAAAGCAGGGTGGCCATGTGCGACATTAGTTCAGCTGAGGCAACTGCCGTAGCGCAGAGTACAAATACCGTGCGTTCAGCCTTAGTTTATATGAGAGACCCTCATCATCATCATCATCATCATCATCATCATCATCATCATCAATGTCCCACTCCAGTCGCCCAGGTGTGGTTAACAAGCCTTCTCCACTTCTTTCTGTCCTTCCACTTTTCCTGCTCCATTACTTCCGCCACATCCAATCCAGCTTCTCTAATGTCCTTTCAAATCTGATTCTGTTTGTGCTAAAATACTCGATGCTGCAAATATTTATATATGAATAACTTTTCTACAGATGCAATCCCTGGTTTGTACGCTGCATTAAGCCAAATAATGACAAGGCTCCTATGAAGTTTGATATGCCTATTGTTCTGGAACAGCTCAGGTATACTGGAATGTTGGAAACAATAAGAATACGGAAGACAGGATATCCAGTCCGTTTGAAGTTCTCACATTTTGTTGAGCGTTACCGCTATTTGTTACCACATAGAGGGAAAGCACTTCAGAGAGGAACGCCATATAGGTGAGAATGGTATTCAATGTTACATAAATCAGAACATGTTTTGTGCTTTAATAAGAACTTGGAAACATGGAAGAGACAGCTTAAATCATGTCAGAGTGTTGGTTTTCAATCTTTAAAATTCTTCATCTTTACTCTTAAGTAGAACTAAAGTTACTGGAGATAATTAGACTTTAAATTGAATATAGTTACTTTTAACATAACTATTACACCTATTTCAATTTCTAATGTAAAAAAATTATCAATGATTGTTGATTGCTAACATATTTTAACTGCATTGCAGAGAGCTCTGCCGAGCTATATTAGATTCAGCAGTGTCAAAGTCTCCTGAAGGGAGTGATTATCAGCTGGGAACTACTAGAGTATTTCTGCGGGAGAATTTAGAGAGAAGACTGGAGAGGGAGCGTGCAGAAATTGTACGTTCAGCTGCAATCGTACTTCAGCGCAATGTACGAGGTTTCATATCCAGGCGACGATACAAAGCAATAAAGAAGAGCGCCATTGTGCTTCAAACCCACTACAGAGGTTGGATAGCTCGTAAGAAATATGTGACTTTACGTAAGGGTGTTATTAGGGCGCAGGCAGCATTTCGAGGCAAGCGTCAGCGCAAGAGGTACTTGGAACTCAAGGTGAGCATTGTCAACCTCATATAATTAGAATTAATATAAATGTTACTGATGGAAATATATGGGTTTCAGTATACAAATTAGCTTCTTATAGATATGTAGTCTTTTTTTATACATATCTAGATTAACTCACAAATTGGTTAATATTATAACTTAAGATTTTCATTCAGTCATATATAAAGTGTTCTGCCCTAAGACAGGTTCTCCATCCATTCCTATCTTCTGTTATCTTCATTTTCTGGTAGTTTCTGCTATCATGACATTGTCCACCATTTGGTATCTTCTCCGTCCTCTCCTTCTGTTCATTGTTCCTTTTAGTGTGTCCGCAACAAACAGCAGAAAGCCAGTGCTCTAATGTGTCTCAACCATTCTTATTTGTACAGGCAGTTTCCTGTGAGCCCTTGAGAGCTCCTACTCCTTTCAGAAAGCTACTTAAGTCTCTGATGAACAGTCTGATGGCCAAATAGTGGCTGTCAAGGATCAGTTTCTTTCTGTTTCTTCTGAAACACTGCAGCTGTGTTCTTTTGGATCAAAGATGGAGCAATTCCAACCAGAGGGTAGGACTTCTGAAGTGGTGTTGGTTGGCAACATCCAGGCACAGTTCTTGAAGTCTCATTCAGTGCTGTTTCCACTACTTTGGCATGATATGAGAAGGCCAAATAGATGCTGTATATTCAGCAGCTGAGAAATACAGTCCAAGGAATCAAGTTCTGAGTATGTTGAAGCGAGCACCTCATGTCCTCCCTGTTAGAGGCCATCATCATCATCATCATCATCATCATCATCATTTCTTTGCTCCAGCAAGCCAGGTGCGGTTGTGTACGAGCCTCCTCCAGTTTGTCTTGTCAATCCATAGATATTGTTCATATATGCACTGCGAGTTTACATAATCTGATTTCAAGATTCTTGAAAATCTGCTCCTCTCAAACATCACGAGGTCTTCCTCTTGGTCTCTTTCCAGGAACACTGCGGCCAAAGTAGGCTTAATATATTATTTGAAGTTACTTTGCTTTTAAGTGTTACCCTGTGTTATTAATTAACATAATCATTAGATGTGATGTGATTCTCTTCCAAATGTTGACAACTGTTGACAAAACCCATATTGATAGTCCCAATTGCTTCTACAAGTGGTATTTGCCTGTTACATAGAATCTTAGAAAACATCTTATAGGCAATACATAACAGACTAATTCCTCTATAATTAGAACATATCATGATATCACCTTTCTTATGAATTGGACATATAATACTCATATTTCGCACTTTGGGAACTGCTTCATCAATAAAAAATCCAGATTATTACCTGATGTACTAGGTGTTTGGTGTATTCCAGCCAGCTTGTCAAGTTAACAGGTTGCCAAATTATTTCTCAAGAATTACTGAAAACTCTCTAATATATAAAATGTTTGCTCGACTTGCAGTTTTGGAGTAAGGAAAACCTTGTTAGGTTTATCATGCAGGGATTTTAGAATTCTTTATGAAATAGTAAATCACTGAAAACAATCACTTTTGAAGTTTTATTAGGGGCATGCAGCTGTGAGCTTGCATCAAGGAGATAGTGGGGTCCGAACCCCCCTGTCGGCAGCCCTGAAGATGGTTTTCCATGGTTTCCCATTTTCACACCAGGCAGATGCTGGGGCTGTACCTTAATTATGGTCACAGCCGCTTCCTTCACACTTCTAGGCCTTTCCCATCCCCTCGTCACCATAATACCAATCTGTCGGTGTAATGCAAAACAAATTATCAAAATAAAAATTGAAGTTTTTATTGTAGAAATAAAGTTTTGGAGACTGTACTCCATCATCAGGTAGTGAAATGGTGACACACAGTCACATTGTGAAGTGAATTATTTGATAAAACTTCAAAAGTGACTGGTATCAGTCATGCAAAGGTCTACTTCAAGACAGGATTATGTGTAGTTAAGATTTTAGAATTGTCTGCTAGCCCATATATAAACATTTGATGTTTATTTATTTATTCACGAAGCACAGGATACAGCTACACTGAGCAAATTTCACTTACACTGTCAACAGACAAATTAACAAATGTAAATTTTCACAATAAAATATAACAAACATAACAAAATATAACAATATCAGGTACACAGCCTACTAATAGCAACTGTCCAAATCGAAAACCATGATAATGTCTATGTTCATAGCCAAGTCGTCATGGGTCAAGGTGACGGCGTAATCCCTTCACATCAACTTATCTTTAAGAGACTATTTACACCCCTCTCGAATATGCTTTTATTTGAAGCTATGTCAAGCTCTTGTCTCCTACCAATATTGTTAAAAAGTGTTGGGAGGATGTCTAAAAATGTTGGTTCCATTCATAAGTATTGTTGCTGCTTGCTATGATCACATTTGTACACATGTTTGTTGACTATATGCACTATTCTGAAGGTAAGATAAGGGTTGTTCTGCCCGAAGGCAGGTCCGAACCTCCACAGAGGTGTTCCTGAGCCAGAGTTTACGTGCGGTAGGATGGCCAGTTCCTTTCCGCTCCTCCATTCCCTTACCCGGCACCAACAGCGTGTGGCGACCCATCCAACTCCTGACCACGCCCAATGTTGCTTAACTTCGGAGATCTCACGGGATCCGGTGTTTCAACACGGCTACGGCCGTTGGCTACTATTCTGAAAGTATCAGATTATATTGACACATTATTCTGTTACATATAACAAATTCAAGACAATTATACTGTCAAGTACATGTGAAATGTAGTTTATTAATCCATTTCTTGTCAGCAGGAAATATGAAAGAGGTAGGTATCTGTTGTCACCTTTGTAGGTTACACTGAGAAAATGCTACAAGCAAGAGACAGATTAGAAACATAAATGAAGGATGTGGGAAAATGCATGAAAATCAGTGAAGTTGACAAACATTTGTTTTGAATGGTGGTTTCATATGTGCGGTTAAAGAGAACATTTTGAGGGGAGAAAATAAATCACAATTTCATCATTCTCAATGTCTGCACAGTTTTTAACCTTTGCTATCATTCTATGAGAAGGAGAGTGAAAGGAAATGGTGCCTCTTTATCATAAGGGTCTTAATAATGATTTGAAAATCCACAGCCTATTTCCAATCATTCGACCAGGTCAGGAATGGAATGAATGAAGCCCTCATCTAGCGGGAAGGATAAGAAATGTGCCAGCTACCGAAGCCTGTCACACTCCTCTGGGGCAATGTTAAATGACTGATAGATGAAATGTTAATGGAGAGTGTTGCTGGAATGAAATATGACAGGGAAAACCAGAGTACCCGGAGAAAAACCTGTCCTGCCTCCGCTTTGTCCAGCACAAATTTTACATGGAGTGACCAGGATTAGAACCACGGTATCCAGCGGTGAGAGGCCGGCGCGCTGCTGCCTGGGCCATGGAGGCTACTTAATAATTATTTAAACTCTGTAGTGTATAAGAGTACAGTAGTATAAGTGATGTAGAATTCATTTATTTTAATTTCATTTTTAACATTTCTAAATTACAAATCAAAAGTTACCTTCTTGATTCTGGTATATACAGGGTCATCCAATTAACGCAGAACCATAGCTGAGACGAGGCTGGCATGCTATTGCTTCCCCCCTCTCCCCCCGCCCAGCGGGGCAATATGAGAGCAAGCTAGAGTGATTGCCTGATAAATTCTAATGACTTTAAAAGTACTCACCCCAAATTTCTCATCATGAAGAGGTTCATCTTAATCTTATTTTTTATTACTGTTTGGTTCTTCAGTCTGCCGATACTAATTTGAATAAATAAATGTGTAAACTAGGCTATCTGAAAAAGAAAACGTATTGTAACAGAATTATACATGAAAAAGAAACAACTTAATTAAAATAGAATGACACGTTTCGTTCTTGAAAGAACATCACCAGATTCTATCAAATCACACTCAAATATACTGTATTTTGAAATGTAGAATGGAGAGCAATGAGGACTTCACTAAGATAAGTTCCAAAATTCAAGTTTTTTAAGGATTTAAAAAGAAATAAACATGAATGTTTATACATTTATAAACATACTTGAGTGGGACTTGATAGAATCTGATGATGTTCTTTCAGGATCAAAAATGTCATTCCATTTTAATTAATTTTTTTTTTTTCAAGTATAATTCTGTTATTATATCTATTCTTTTTCAGATAGTTTATAAATGTATGTATTGAAATCAGTTTCATCTGTCTGAAGAACCTAACTGTTGTATATTAACTGAGTTCAAACTGAAAAGAGATGGCTCCAGATACCACAAATGAAGACGTTCCTCATGGAACAGATTATGTTCGTCAGTGCTCCAATATCGGCTGTTTTGAGAATTTATGTACCCACGGAAGTAAAACCATGCTTCATCTGAGAAGAGAATAAGATTGGGGTCAGTTACTCTGTCAAGCACTTTATTCAAAATTCATTCGCTAAATCTAATCCTACACACAGGATCGCCCAGTTTAAGTACTTGCACCACAGTACATTTATAGCGTTTTAAATTCAGTAACTTCATAGCCCTGTGTACTGACTCGTAAGAAATCCCCATTTGCTGAGAAAGATGGCTAAATGATTTCTCAGGAGAATTTTTCAGGCATTGTCCATTGTCTTCAAGATTTTTTTCTGATAAGTGTCCATCTCCTTCGCTTCTCATCATCATTATTTCATGTTTCACAAAATTTATTAAATAATCTATGAACCATCTTGTGACTTGGAACTCGAACACCTGGGAATTTCTCTTGAAATAATCTCCTAACAGCACAAGCAGATTCTGCACAGACATACGAATTTTGAATAAAGGCTCAATGTGGAATAGGATAATTAGGATTCTTCTTCTTACTGTTATTATTCTCACTTCACTTTGCACACAGGTGGATATTCTTACTGAACATGAAACAAACTGTGTGCCAAGACAAAGCCAGAACCAGTAATCCCTCCAAACTGCTGTCCCTCCCGTGCAACTGTCGGCTTACTCACTCCCAGCTGCTGCTCCGGTTCCAAGATAATTGGATGACCCAGTATATTAAACATAGAACTGGCTTCAATACCTCTCTTATTCTGAAATAAAACATACTATTGATAGAGTAATTCAGTGAAACTTGAGAAAGTGCTTAAATCATCCCCCCTCTAGCAAACTAACGAATCTGCAAATTGTCAAAAAATTAGGAGAGTGAAAGAAGCCAATCAATTTTTATATTTAATGTTTGGTTTTATATGTTAGCCATACAGAACAAGCTGCAGAAATGAGACTTTGTCACAGGGTAGACATTATATAAATAATAAAATCTAGATCACAACTTCAGAACTACAGATTCCTAGTTTGTCACTTTTGCTAGTTTGCCATAGTGGGGACAAAATTTAAAAGCTTTTCTGTTTGTCAAGAGCACAAGTTTAATATAAATATTACACCATAACATACCTGTAAAAAAATCACATTATTAAAAAAGGAATAAAGATAGTTTGTGTTTGACAGAAAAGCTCTTAAGTTACATTTAACTGAGTCGACACTAGAAAGTATGGCTTCCTTCTTAACAAGTGAGAAAATATTGATAATCTGCCAGCAAACATGATCTAATTCTAGAAACCATGAAAAATTTCAGCTTCAGGATATCTG
The DNA here is from genome assembly GCF_040414725.1 of Anabrus simplex. Lineage (NCBI taxonomy): Eukaryota > Metazoa > Arthropoda > Insecta > Orthoptera > Tettigoniidae > Anabrus > Anabrus simplex. The sequence continues at coordinate 100,257,750 of NC_090271.1, read as the reverse complement.
TACTCGGAGAATGCATATGCTACATTTCCTAAAAACCATTATGGTGATTACACAAAATTCAACTTCATTACCCATAGGAGGAGCTCAAGCGACGGGCAGAAGTGGAGAAGATTGCTCGTGAGCGAGCCAAAGCTAAGGCTCAACGAGATGAACAAGAGAGGGCATCACGTGCTGTGGCAGGAGTTAATCATCTGGAGATCCCAGCAGAGCTTGCTTTCATCTTCAGCAAGCTGGATGGTAAGGAATGAATCACTTCATATTTTAAATAATTTTATTGTTTGTGTAGCATTCTTATTATAAACTTACTTCAGCTGTGTAAAATATCATTTTTAAAAAGTGATTAGTGTTTTGTTAAATGTGATAATGCTGATCGAATAAATACACAGTTTAAAAAAATTAGGGGAACATGTTTTGTAACATTTGATATATGAACGTTAATTTAGTAGATGGGGTTCCAATGATTGTACACCATACCTTGAGACCTTAGCTACTCAGGATATGTCAAATCGATGTTATATTCCATCTGTAGGCGTAGCCACGCATTAAACTGTAGGGTGACCCCTCAAAACAAAGTGATTATCAGTGCGTCTGTGTGTTGTTGTGAGATATACAGTCTACTGCGGTCATTTGAGCACGTTGTACGTAAACCAGAACATCCCATGAGACATCTTAACAAGGTTCATGTCGCAAGGGCCATCACTTTGATCCAGGAAGGATGGACTTTTCGTTGTGTTGCTGTGGATCTCAATGTTCTCCGTCAGTTATTCAACGCTTGTGGAATCGCTACAGTGAGACAGGCCAGTTCACAAGGAGGGTTGGACAAGGTCGTGGACGAATGACAGCCCCACAGGATGGCAGATATCTGACCATCTGTACATTGTGCCATCGTTCAGCAACTGCCAGAGAACTGCAACAAGACCTCAGGAGGGTCACTGGAGTCACGGTGTCTGTCCAGACAGTAAGGAACAGGTTAAGAGAAGTGTCCTTATTACCCAGATGTCCTGTTCAAGTGCCCGTTTAACGCAGCAACATCATGCATCTCGCCTTCTGTTTGCCCGTACCCACATCAACTGGCAACTTTGCCAATGGAGACTTGTGTTGTTCACAGACAAGTCCAGATTCTTCCTGACACAGCATGATGGACGTCATCGTGTATGGAGATGCCATGGTGAGCAGTACATGCCAAATGCTGTCCAGGAAGGCGACCGATTCGGACAAGGTTCTGTGATGGTGTGGGGTGGAATCAGTATTGATGGCCGTACAGATTTTGTTGTCTATGGTAATCTTACCGCTGCAGGGTACATCAAGCAGATACTGCTACAGCATGTGTTCGTTGATGCATACGGTGCTGGCCCTGAATTCGTACTCTTGCACGACAGTGCCAGGGCTCATGTAGCGTGCATCACCAGAGCTGTCTTGTGAGAACTGGACATTCAAAAGATGGAATGGCCAGCAGTGATTCCTGATCTTAATCCCATCGAGCATGTGTGGGATGGGCTTGACAGAAGTGTTTGTGGGCGTCCTGTTACACCACAGACTCTCCAAGACCTCAAACAAGCTCTCATTGAAGAATGGGACCTGATACCACAACGTGACCTCTGTTGACTTCTACGGAGCATGCCATGTAGGTGGCAGGCTGTGATAAATGCTCGTGGAGGACATACACTATACTGAAGCTCTCCAATTGTGATAAAAATCCACCCTGGAGTACTGTTATCACTTTGTCTTCGCCTCTGTTTGGACACTTCCGTTTGTGTTCTGAAAATGAAGGCAAATCCATTGATGTTCTTTTGTGTACTTCAACAGTAAAGAATAAAGGTTTAGTTTGTAATATACCTGGGTATGAGGTATTTGTTTTGTGGAGCATGGCATATGTTCAAAAACATGTTCCCCTAATTTTTTGAACTGTGTATGTTGTTCTTTGTAAATGTCATGAAGGTCATTATGAGTTGTCAAATGAAAGTTTTCCATTCAAATTTTTGTGGAATGCATTTTATTAACATTCATATAGTGAAAGAATAAATTACAAGGGTGAATCAAAAAGTAGGTTACATTTAAGTTATGGCCCTTTATGAAACCACCTACTATATGGAACACGGCTGTGAATGTAGAATGTAAGTTCACTTTTCCACGTAGTCCCCAAGAGACTGTAAACATTTCTTAGAACGGTCAACTAACTTTTCGATTCTGGATGCGTAGAAATCACCTCCAGTGCTATGTAACCACCTGGAGACAGCTGCTTTCACCTCCCCATCATTTCGGAATCTTCGCCCACCAAGATCCTTTTTCAGCTTACCGAACACATGATAATCGCAAGGCGCTAAGTATGGACTGTATGGAGGATGTTGCCATACCTCCCACTTGAATCGCTGCAGCATTTTGAACGTTTGGCAAGCCATGTGAAGTGTTGCATTATCGTGCAACAAAATCACACTGGCGCTTAATTTTCCCCGTCGTTTAAGCAGCCGGTTCATCGTTTGATAATACGAAGTCCGAGTTGTCATGCCTTTCAGCATAAATTCCATGTGCACCACACCCTCCATGTCAAAGAACACTGTCGCCATCACCTTTCCTGCTGAAGGTTGGACCTTGGCCTTCTTTCGTGGTGGTGATGTGCTGTGTACCCATTCCATGTTTTCTTTGCTTTGGGAGTGAAGTGGTGGACCCACGTTTCATCCTGTGTGATGATTCACTACAGAAACTCGTTGCCCTCCACAGAATACTGTTGCAAAAATGCCAGTGACAATTGGAAACAGTGTCCCTTGTGAACATCGGTAAGCAGACGTGGGACCCATCTTAAACGCAGTTTACGAAATCCAAGGTGCTGTTGCATAATGGAGAACACACTGCCATACGAAATGCTCAGCATGCTGGCAGTTTCCTGCAGTATTATACGCCGATTCTCTCTAATGATCCCATGCACGTGGTCAACATTTGCAACAGTACTGGACATTGTGGGCCTGGTTTTGCGATATTCATCTGTGAGATCTGTGCGTCCGGCATTAAATTGCATGCAGTACTTTACAATATCTGGGTGAGAAATTGCATGCTCACCATATACAGCAGTGAGTTCACGATGAATGTCTTTGCAATTGAGCTGTTTAGCCCATAGAAATCTGATCGTTGCACGCACCTCCAATTTGGAGTGAACATCCAGTTGATGCGCCATTGAGCCTAGCCCGCTCTGCACACACAACACGACGGGATACCACACCAACCTTCCTATCGGATGTGTCAGCAGTTACTGTAGCTTGCTCCACATTGGCCATGGTGGTGACACACAGCATGCTCTTGCGACGAGCTAGTGTAACTTAATTTTTGATTCACCCTTGTATTATGGTTACTTACATGTAACAAGCATTAACAGCTTCATTTTTATAAAAACCCGTATTGACTATAAAATCAAGTAGCGAGTTATTATATTTAAGCGGTCCGCCTATTCAATACATATATAGTTTATTAAATCTAGTACATGTTTCTTCCCCTAAGGGACATCATCAGCTAGAATAAATCATTAAATCATGATTTATATATGTATTGAATAGGTGGACCGCTTAAATATAATATTTATGTTATTCTTAAATATTCGCTACTTGATTATGGTGAGTTGTTAATCATTTTGTGTCATTTCATTTGTTATTTCATTTGTCAAAGTCTAAATTTAAAACAGAGCTTTTCTAAAATCATTAACAAAATCATTTAATAAACACTATAACAGTCCGGCCCTGCGGTGTAGGGGGCAACGCGTCCGCCTGTCACCCGGTGGCCACGGGTTCGATTCCCGGCTGGGTTAGGGTTTTTTAATTGTAATGATTAAAATCCCTGGCCTGCGGACAGGGTGTTTGTGACATCCTTAATCTTCCTTTCCTCACACACAACATTCCACACTACTGCCATTCCAATTACATGCAGGTTCATACAATATGGTGCCAGTAGGGGCAAAAGATCCACATGGGTCGACGCCCCGAACAAATAACATTTAAAAAATATGTGTATGTAACAATTTTCATTTATTTAGTCTAATGTTAAAAGAATTATTGCACACTCACCGGCAAGAAAAAGAAAACATTACGTATTTCAGACAAAATTTAATGTTAGTCCATTTGAAACCTTGTATAAATTAAATGTTATGACATTACAACAATATTTCAATGTATTACAAGTTAATTAGCCCATCTGAGAAGTTTCAGCTTAATAATTGATCAATTACTGATCGTGTAGACATGATATAGGCTTTCGGGCTCATGTCGTGTCAAGAAAACAAGGTGAAACTCTTTATGCTTCGCAGAGAACTTTGCTCCGTGTCTTCAGAAGAAAATCTCTACTGTTCACACGGAAGACTTCTACAATTCTACAAATGTAAAGAGTTTCACCTTGTTTTCTTGACACGGCATAAGCCCAAAAGCCCATATCATATCTACAAGTGTGGGTCATGAAAGCATCAATGTTAACATTACTGATTATGACAATCACAACTCCAATACTGCTGTTTCCTGCCTTTTGACAAGAATAATCACAAACAGCTGTCTTATATTGCTGTGAATTCTTGTGCTGCTTATTTTTGTGGACATTACAGCTTTTTACAACAGTTAGTCTTGCTTCTATGTCATGTCATAATGGCTCTTTCACCCGATAAGGCAACAAGGGTCGTAGCCATTAGTGGAGGATGGGCGTAGTATATGCTATGTAGCTAACGTCATAGGAACTGTTAACTGTTAAAAGGTACAGAGAGGACAATATGTACACCAGGAGGCCCAGTTTGGTCATAGGAGAAGCACTACTGAGCACGATGATCGCTTTCTCTTAATGCAAGTTCTTCATGGTCGACACACGACAGCTGTGGAGGCCAGAAATCGATTGCAGCAGGTTGGGGAACAAACAACAACAAAAGGACAGTAAGAAGGAGGTTGTATGAAGGGGATTTAAAATCCAAGAGGCCTGTCACAGGACCTCTGCTTACATTTGAAACCTTGTATAAATTAAATGTTATGACATTACAATTCACCAACGCCCATCGGAACTGGACTGTGGAGCAGTAGAGCTCAGTGCTGTTTATGGATGAATCCAGATTCTGTTTGAGGGCACCGGATGAAGGGGAGAGAGTATGGAGAAGGTCTGAAGAACGTTATTCACCTGTACTTTCTCTGTACCATTCAGTGGAGGTTCTGTGATTATCTGGACTGGGATTACCAGTGATGCACACACAGAGCTTGTGTTCATCAAGAATGAAAGTTTGACAGCCCACTGATACATTGAGGAGATTTTAGTGGATCACGTGTTGCCTTTTGCACCTGTCATCAGCGAGAACTTCATCCTAATACATTACAGTGCTCGCCCACACATTGCTGTTTGTGTACGTGAGTACCTGGATGAACAAGTAACTATTCTCATTTTTGTTCCATATTGAAGATGACATATATCACAAATATTATAATACCTCGATGGAGTCAGAATTGAACACACGATGTGGTCTGCTCATAGTCCCGACCTAAACCTGATAGAACATGGTTGGGATATGTTTGGGAGACATGCTAGAAATCATTCCCCTGACATACTGACTCAACTTTGGGCTTAGCTCCAGGCAGAATGGGAGCTCACACCACAAGAAAACATTCGAGATTGCATTGTGAGCATGCCTGATTGAATCACAGCTGTAACTGCAGCTAGAGGTGGTAATACCCGTTGTTAAGGCAATGGGAATGTGTTGAAAACTTGTGGACATATGGACTGCATATGAAACTATGCAGTGCACCAGGTTTCGACATTTCCAAATTCATGTTGGTGGACTGTTGTGATTGTCACGATCAACGGTCTTTATCAATTATTGTGCTGAAACTTCTCAAATGGGCTAATTAACTTATGATACATTGCCATATTGTTGTAATGTCATAATATTTCACTTTTACCAGGTTTCAAATGGACTTACATTAAATTTTGTCTCAAATACATAGTGTTTTGCTTTTATTTGCTGGCGAGTGTATTAAATTTAGACTTTGACAAATGAAATCAGTTTATATTATTGCTGAGGAAGACAATAGGGTAGTTACGTGCAATTGGAAGAGATAGGAGCTAGTTACATTTTTAGTGGCTTTTCTTTGGTCATATGTATGTTTTTAAATTAATAAATAAGATTAACATAAAGTGTACTGGCAAGGCAGATCTTTCCAGTATCCTATTTTAAATATTAAAAAAGAAAATGAGATTGTGCAAGTCAATACGGGAATAAATAGCACCTATTATGATCAAATTTATCAACAGTAGATTAATGTTTCGTACCCATAAACCTTCACTTATAAATACTCTATACAGCAGTAATAATAATAATAATCGTATGGCCTCAGCTACCGTGTGCAGACATTTCAATTTGACGCCATCTGGCTGTCTGCTTGTCAATTTCGACGTTCCGTTTTACTCTAGGCCACCACTAGATGGCAGACGAGTAAACCGAAACTCTCTTGGGCGTCTATGGCTGAGATTTAATGAATTTTGTCGGGTAAACACCAAATGTGTCACCAGAGATCTTTTACGTGCCAACATCGTACGACATGGAGTGTCGAATTGACTTTTTTCCGCCCTTCAAAAGTCCGACTACCTCTGCCGGGTTTGAACCCGCTATCTTGGGATCCGGAGGCCGACACTCTACTGCTGATCCACAGAGGCAGCTGTATACAGCAGTGATAACTGCCAAAATCTGTTTTGTGTTTAACCCACATACACACAGACACACACCTGTCAAGAACATTTCGTTTTATTCTTTGTATAGATGCTGCTCTGAATAGCTATTATTAATAGAATCACTATGAATTTATCCTCTAATGTTATTTTAAATACTGTCTGCAGACTGGCAGCCTGTACATTCAGAGAGAAATCTAGTTAAAGTGGTTGGAGGTGTTCCTAGTCATCCAGAGAAGCACCATTTGCCTCATGACATTGACTATCATGCCTTCACCAAGTTCACTAATGTGTATTTTAAGGTAAGTTTGCCACTAAGAAGGAGTGCAATTATTTTTGGCCTTTAACATTAAGAAGAATGATAATTACTTTTGAAAGCAACACAAAAGTTGTACTTTTTTGCAGCAATAACAGCAGTATTTAAGGAAAGGATTAGGTAACTGTGCGTTTATGAAATGAGATTAGATTGGTTTGTTCTAGTAGGTCCATTGGCAGTCTGAAAGTGCCAGTACCATTAATAGAAATTTCTTCATAGAGTAATTACATGCAATTGGAACAGATGGGAGCTAGTTATATTTTTAGTGGCTTTACTATGGTCATTGTAAAGTGAATAGTTGTCAAAGGAAGTAAATGTGAGGGTAGTATAACTTCTTATTTTAATTATGCTTCCTTTTAAGATTTCATACCCTGTTTAGTTTTCTTGGTTGATACTGACAATCTATAATTCAATCAGTCATTGGAGAGGTTGTAATTTTATTACATGGAAATTGTTTGATATAAGCTAAAATAAAATCATAGAGATAAGGTAATATAAATGAACTGGGAAATAATTTTGGAGTTCTGTTTTTTCAAGCAAAAGTGTACCACCTATCAGTAGAAAGAATATATTGTATTTGTGGATATGTTAATCTGTAAGACATTTCTTTCAGAGAAGTGATTAAATCATCTTTGCCATGTTGACGCACACGGCTTATAAGTTTTTATATCATGCTAACATATTAATGCATATCCATTCAGCTCAGTTGTTGAGTGTTGAGCTTTGAAATGCCTTGAATTAGTGTAAATGTTTTTGTTGATATTTTCTATCTTCCTTGAGTTCTTGTTTTATCTTCTGCTGAGTGTTTGTAATCAAGTTGAACATTCAATGTGAATATTTTATAAAATTATCTTCACTATAGTCACACCTGTGGGGTATGAAGAGAGAACCCATCAAGACTCCATTCCTTGCAAAGTCTAAAGACATCGACTATCAAGATTCTCTTGCTATATTCAAGTTGATTCTACGCTTTATGAACGACAACAATTTAACTGGTAAAAAAGAAGTGGCACTTGGAGATTACATTGTAAATAAGGTACGTGATTGTAGTTCTGCATGTCTCCAATTTTCTGTGGATTAACCTAGAGGTTCTATTGATTTATTTGCATCTAACTCAACTACTATTGCTTTAAATCATTCTATCCCTAATCTATGTACTATCTTGTAATTCTATATGTTTTAACCATTCAAACCTTACTCCTTTCTTCCATATCTCTCATTAGTTTCTGTGGTATTGTCTGTTTAAAATATGTGTCCCATTGTTTTTAAGTCATAGCATCCAATGTGCTGAAAGTTAAGCAATCTTTCAAAGGTAAACAATTTTTCAGTATAATCCTAAGAAATTAAGAAAAGAATACATTTTATGTGGAAACTGGAACATATTTTTTATTTGCCTCTGATGTTTCATTAAGAATGTATCTCTTTTTATTCTTAGACTAGCAAGATACCCGTGCTTCGCTACGGTATTATACTGAAATTTATAATTTAATGCTTATTGTTTTAGATATATAATCCGCCGAAATTCGCGATCTGACTCGTTTTCTGCGAGAATCCGCCAAAATTCGCGATCTGACTCGTTTTCTAATAGATTACGGCAAGTTTCCTCCCATTTTTCAATCTTTCTTTCCAGCAAACGATTTCGTACTTCCCGGGCTAGGTCCAGGTAATCCACCCAGTTAGTTGGGTCCCTAAATCTTTGCCATCTTTTCCTATAAGCATTTTTAATATGGATCAAATCCTTCAGGGGATCTGTCGTGGTGTCGTCTTGGGTGCCTTGGCGGTAGCCTACTGAACCCGCGGCCGAACTGCATTCTTAGTCATTAGCCGTCCAGGACCCGTTTCCAGCGTGGTCCGCACATGTGACGACGGTCCAGAACATTATTATTATTATTATTATTATTATTATTATTATTATTATTATTATTATTATTATCATTATTATTATATGTTCTGGACCCCACAGCAATATGCAAGACCGCTACTTGGCGGTAAATTACATCTGCTGCCATTGTCATTGTTGACAATGTGACCAGCACCATTGTCGCGCGTAGGCAAGTGTGCGGGATTTCTATCGATACGAATGACATACCTCCGTGTATTAGTGACCTTATTATAGAGGTGAACAATTTGACGGTCAATATCATTCCTATCGTTTATTTCAAATGTGTTTAAATTTTTATTTATATGCCAGGAGAATCTACTCTAATCTAAGAACGTTCTCCGAAGGAAAAGATGGCTGTTGAAAAAGAACCCAGGAAAGATTAAAAATGATCGGTTTATGATCAGAATAAGTACATCGAAAGTCAACAGCCTGTTTCCTATCATTCGACAGGATCAGGGATGGAATGAATAAAGCCCCATCTAGCGGCGACAATATGAATTGTGCCGGCTGCCGAAGCTCCCCTCTGGGGCAATGATCGATGAGTGACAAATGAAATGAAATATTGGACAGTGTTGCTGGAATGAATGATGACAGGGAAAGCCGGAGTATCCGGAGAAAAACCTGTCCCGCCGCCATTTTGTCCAGCACGAATGTCACATGGAGTGACCGGGATTTGAAACACGGAACCCAGCTGTGAGAGGCCGGCGCTCTGCCGCCTGAGCAACGGAGGCTCCTTATAAGTACATTATGAACAGTAAAATCAATTGGTCACACCGCCTTTTACACCCCACCGCCGTTAAGTTTATTTACCCCCACCCCCCAAAAAATAAAAAGAAGGTGTGTTTCTTTATGTTTAAAGGAGATTCCAAATACCAATGTTCACGTTTATTACCTTCAGTTTTGAGATATAAGTATCCCCTTAAAAATAATTCACTTTTTTTAACTTCCTTTCACACTTCCCCCCCCCCCCCCCCTCACAAAGTGATATTAAGGCAAAAAATACTTGTTCCTTTAATAGTAAAGGATCTTCTAAATACCAATTATCACCACTCTAACCTCTTTAGTTTTTGATTTATGTGTCCTCATGAAAGGAATTCAGCTCCTTTTCACTCCCGCCCCCCCCCCCCAAGATTGTTTCCCCCCCAAAAAACGCGCTTTTCTTTGTTTTTAAAAGAGATAAAAATACCAATTTTCACGTCTGTAACAACTTTAGTTTTTATTAGATGTATGTATTCTCATACAATTAAGTCAATTAATTTTTTCAATCCTTTAACCCCCAAACCCCCTTTTCCGAGAATACGTGTTTGTTTACGTTTAAAGCAGATTGCAAAAATCAAATTTCACGTGTGTAACATCTTCATTTTTGAGATATCAGTAGCCTAATTAAAATAATTCAACACCATTTTCAGTCACTTTTACCCCCCCCCCCCCCACTTCCCAAGTGGTATTTCCGAAAACTAAAAATACACGTTTCATTATTTTTAATAGAATTAAAAAATTACCATTTTTCACTTCTGTAACATGTTGAGTTTTTTGAGATATACTGTATAAATTCTCATTTTAAAATTTCACCCCTTTTTAGTCCCCCTTAAGTGGAGTTTCCAAAGACAAATCACCTATGTTTCTTTACACTTAGAGGAGATTCCAAATACCCACTTTTTACGTCTGTAACATTTTACGCTTCCCAGATATTCTGTAGATATAGTCTTTCAAAAAATTCATCCCAATTTGCCACTCCTGTTTAACCGCCATGAATTGAATTTTCCAAAATCAAAAATATACGTGTTTCTTTATTTTTAAAGGAGATCCCGTTTACAAATTTTCAGTTCTGTAATATCTTCAGTTTCTGAGATATATGTATCCTCATTAAAGGCATTCAACCCATTATTCACCCTTTTACACCCCTCCTATTGGGATTTAGAGAAAACAAAGAAATACGTGTTTCTTTATTTTTAAAGGCGATTCTAAATACCAAATTTTACATAGATAAACTTTAAAAGTTTTGAGATATAGATACACTCATTTTAAAATTTCATCCCCCATTTCACCCCCCCCCCCCATTATTTGGATTTTCCCAAAACGACAAAATACCTGTTTCTTTATTTTTAAAGTAGATCCCAAATACCAATTTTCAGGCCTGTAATATATTAAGTTTCTAAGATATAAGTATTCTCTTTAAAGGCATTCAACCCAATTTTCACCCCCTTTTCACCCCTCCCATTGGGATTTTCCGAAAACAAAAAACTACGTGTTCCTTGATTTATAATGAAGAATCAAAATACCAATTTTTACATCTCTAAACTTTAAATCTTTTGAGATATAGATGCACTCATTCTAAAAATTCACCCCCCTTTTCACCCTCGCAATAATTGGATTTTCCAAAATCAAAAAAATATGTGTTACTTTATTTTTGAAAGCGATCGAAAGTACCAATTTTGAGGTCTGTAATATCTTCAGTTTCTGAGATATAAGTATTCTCTTTAAAGGCATTCAACCCATTTTTCACCCCTTTTTACCCCTCCTATTGGGATTTTCCGAAAACAAAAAAGTACGTGTTCCTTTATTTTTAATGAAGATTCTAAATACCAATTTTTACATCTCTAAACTTTAAAACTTTTGAGATATAGATGCACTCATTTTAAAAATTCACCCCCCTTTCACCCTCGCATTAATTGGATTTTCCAAAAACAAAAATATACGTGTTTCTTTATTTTTGACCGCGATCGAAAGTACCAATTTTGAGGTCTGTAATATCTTCAGTTTCTGAGATATAAGTAGCGGTATCCTGATTAAAGGCATTCAACCCATTTTTCACCCTTTTTCACCCCTCCTATTGGGATTGTCTGAAAACAAAAAAATACGTGTTTCCTTATTTTTAAAGAAGATTCTAAATACCAATTTTCACATCTGCAAACTTTTAAAGTTTTGAGATATAGACACACTCATTTTAAAATTTCACCCCCCTTTTCACCCCCTTAGCGACGGAATATCCAAAAATCCTCTCTTAGCGAGCACCTACATTATAATATGAATATATCCCCAAAATTTCATTTCTTTATGTCCAGTAGTTTTGGCTCGGCGATGATGAATCAGTCAGTCAGTCAGTCAGTCAGTCAGTCAGTCAGGACAAGCTACTTTATATATATAGATTAATATATTATTCTTATCCTTTACATGTTTATTTTTAATCACTGCTGATTATCATTTATTATATTGTATTTAATCTTTGTTTACTTGAACAGATTGAAAGTATTATTTTTAAGATGGCGAAAGAAAAGTTATAATGACTGTCCCTACATGTTGAAAGTGTAAGTTTGTTACTTTACAGGAAAGGGTTATAAAGCTTGCCTGGAGCAGATGCTGCTGCATACTGTCGATAATTGATGTTGCTTGATCATGTTAATTACCATAATGCTTTTTATGTTACTTTTTTCACATACGGCTTAAGTATGTACAACCAAAAGCCGTTTGCACCATTAAACACAATTTCTCACATTTTCACTTTTGATCGCCTGTTGCTATTTTTGCTTCTGTAGAGCAAGCAGAGATTCACTCGCACTCATTTTATAGGCTGTTTGTACGATGGGTTTGCCACTCCCAAAGGCATTTTATTACCTTCTGCCGGGTTCAAATTAGGCTGCCCCTAGCATGGAGTCAGACGCCTTTTGTAGCCGTTCCTCTGGAGTACAGACACTATGGGTTTGCCCCTTCCGCCATTTCCACTGTACCAAAGTCCATCTTCTCCGCTGTAGATGCCATTGGGGTCTTTACCCAATAACCCAGGGCAAGGGCCCTCCATATTTATGACCCCTGGAGAGAGGGTGTCCCAGTACTTTAAAGCCCCCAGGAATTGGGCTACCTGTTGGTCCGCGGGTTGTAATGGGTATTTCAACCAACCCTAGTTACTGTAAGGACCCCCTATCCGCCACCTGGGGACGCGGTGTGTAGGGGTCAGGTTCCCCTGGTTACTTATTGAAAGTTAACCCCACCCATAAAGGCTAAGGTTATTTGCAGAGATTGGGAAGACAGGTGACAACAGCCATATTGTTTGCAGATGATACAGTGATATGGAGTGAGGATGAAGTGGAAATGCAAAAACAAGTAGATGTATAGAATCAAGAGGTAGAAAAATTTGGGATGAAACTAAGCGCTGAGAAAAGTAAAACAATAGCGATGAAAAGGGAAAGGAAGAAAGGAAGAGGAAAGATAAAACTGAATGGAAAAATTCCGGAAGTGGTTAAAAGTTTCAAGTACTTGGGAAGTGTGATCACAGAAGATGGAAAGATAACCAAGGAAATTAGGAAAAGAATACAAGCAAACAGTTTCTACCAGAGTGCGAGGGGTATTTTGTGGAACCAAGATGTCCCGAAGAAATGTAAGAAAGTATTATATTCAACCTATTATGAACCCATACTAACCTATACAGCTGGATTGTGGACTACAACAAAATGAAAGGAGAGTAGAATACAGGAAGCAGAGACGAAATTCCTAAGAGGTATCGAGGGCAAAACCAGAAAGGTTAGAATTAGAAATGAAGAGGTAAAGAATAGGACGGGAATCTTGAAACTTCAAGACAGGATAGTAACCACAAAGCTAAAGTGGTATGGGCATATCATGAGAATAGGAGAAGAGAGTGTGCCAAAAAAAGTTTTTTCAGAGAAGTTAACAGGAAAGAGACCACGAGTAAGACCCCGAAAGAGATGGACAGATTCAGTGTGGTAGTGCATAGAGAAGAGGGGAGGAAGACCAGAAGATCTACTTTAGAAAGGAGAAGAGTGCTGGAGAGACAGGCAGCAATGGAGGTCCTTGATTCACAACCCGACCCAGGAAACTGGAAATGGGAAATGATGATGATGATGATGATGATGATGATGATGATGATGATGATGATGATGATAGAGCAAACAGAGCCTCCACAGAGTCTCATTTATGGCTGTAGTAGTATGGAGGCTACTGAGGTATGGTTGGTGCAGAATAACGAAGTCCCGAGCAGGACTAGTACATCCTGATGTTACAAAAGGTGCTACTCATAGGGACGGATGTGCAGCTGTAGCACTTTCTGGCCCAGAGAGGAAAGCAATGGCAATCTACCTCATTCGTCAACGTGCCTTGTATGCCTCATTATGCACCACCATCAGGTTTTACGGTTTCTCTATAACCACATAACCTTTGGTAGTGATTTTGGAGATTTCAACCAGTCTCCGAACTGAATACTTAATAGATGGTGTACGTAGGGTAGTCAATATGTTGTATTATATGAGACAATTTTAATTTTTGTATCTTCTCCCTACCCGTTTATATAGTACTCTGTAAGCCTGCAGTATCTGGGAAACAATTCCCGAAGTCTGTCCTGTATTTTCTGCTTTAAGATATGAGTATTGTTGGTTCAGTAGGAAATTTGTCTCATTTCAAATGCTCAACAAGTTTCTAATACAAACCCTTTTATTGCAATAATATTATCAAAATGGTTGTTTCTTTTTAACCAAATCAATTTAAGATTTCCGGTTGTAGATGGATTATATCTTGCAATAACTATCTTGAAGTGTTGAGTTTCAAAGAACTAATTATGTTAATTTTTCCTTTTTTTCCCCTCAGGGCATTGTAAATGAGAAAATGAGAGATGAAATCCTGTGTCAACTTTGCAATCAAACTTGGAAAAATGACAATGATGCTAACAATGAAAGAGGCTGGCTGTTAATGACCAATTGTCTCTCAGTATTTCCACCCTCCAAGACTTTGTATAAATATCTACTCAAGTAAGGAATACATTACTAAATGTACAGTACTTCATATCATTCTGTAGCTAGTAAGCATTATAAACTACAATAGACTGTTTCAAAATACGTCAAAAAATTTCTATTATTCATCAGTATATATCTGATAAATATTGTAGGCCTATGAGGAGCATGAGGGTTGTTAAAATGAACTATTACAACAAAATGTTTATGAAGATCTACTATTATAATTTTTTGTAATATCATTTCCTAACTCCTAAATATTGTACACAGAATTCATGCTCTGTCTGCAGTTAAGTCTCTTACAGTAAGTAAGAGCATGTCAATTTTGATTTTCTGTTTTATTCTATGGCTGAGTTTTAATTAATTTTGTTGGGTAAACACCAAATGTTTCAGCAGAGATCTTTTGCATGTCAACAACATACGACATGGAGTGTTAAATGGACTTTCTTACACCCTTTAAAAACCCCACTACTTCTGCTAGGCTTGAACCCATGGTCTTGAGATCCGGAGACCAACGATTATTCTTAGCTTATCAGTACATGTGTAAATTACAGATTTATAAATTTACTACTATAGTATATGAATTGTAAGGTCTTTAAATAATGATTTACAAGTACCATTCAGAGCTGCTCCTTATACTAATTTTATTACTTTGTTTTATAATTAATTGTTGAATTATTATCAGTCTTTTTGAAAGAAAGTAAAATAGCAGTTATGCACATAAGAAAATATTGTGTCTCTCAGTTGTGCCATTAAATGAACAACTTGTGATAATTTGTAGCACAAAAGGGTAACTCTCTAGATGTATTCCCAGTACTTTGAATGATGAATTATCTCATAAATTAATACTAATTATTTACGGTAATTCATTGACTCAATATACGTTACAATAAATGTTGCAATTTACTGGTATAATTGTAACATGGGGAAATAGGGGGAATGTCAGATGTCAGGTGATTCAAAAAAAAAAAGCCAATACAACAAATTTGTACATGAAGGTCAGAAGAATCAGTAAAGGACTTGTTCGAAACAGAAAAGGGTATAGTCATGCAGATATATAGCAGTGTAGAAAACACATGCTCCTTAAGAATGGGGAATGTCAGTTAGTGTATGTAGCAGAAACTGTAACTTATGGCAGGACAAATTAGACAACAAAGTATTCAGAATCAACCCTTCGGTCTGCTGAAGATCATATAAAGTCTCTTAAGGGTAAACAGAGCCACTTCAGGCTCCATGGTTCACAAAAAGTATTCTTTGCAGAGAGCTTAATGGTGGAAAAAAAATCATCCCAATGTTTATGTCATTTGAAAGCTACAGAAAAGTATTCTGCAAGAAATTTAACATTACCTAGTCTAAACTATTCTGTCAAATATAAGCACAGTACATATGAGACCTGTACAAGCTGAGGTTAAACCTAGTACTTCAAAATTAATGACTCTTTATGGTGAGAGTGCTCAGCACAAGGAAATTGAAGTTGAACTGCATAACCTAGGTACTGATACTACATTGCACCTAAAAGCATCAGAAGTGCATTTTGCACATAGATAACCTGCAATGCTTGCTTCATAAAAGGAATGTGATAGGAAAGCAATAGTAATGGATTTCCAAAATAATTTGTGAATGCCAAATAAATCCACCAATGAAGTCTATTGTCACAGACAGTTTTCACACTTCTCCTTCGTATAAATGTTTTATCTTCTGGTCAGTCTGTTTTGTATACAAAATACTTAGAACCCATTCATTCAAGATGAACACGCTTTTTTGATAATAGCAATTAATATAAAATTTCCATACACTTTTATTGTTTAAAATATGCTATACATTGCATTTCAAGGAACCAATATTTCAGTCATATTACAGTATTTAAACATAATATTTGGAGATGATGGCCAAAGATGTCTCTTGGCCATAAAAAAGTAGCTAAAAACTGAAAAAAGAAATTTCTGTTAAGAATATCTTTATCTCTTACAGGTATGTATCTGATAATGGATACAATGGATACAAGGCTGTCTGCCAGAGGAAGCTGCTTCAGTCATCTCGTGTTGAGTGCCAGCTAGCCAGGACTTACCCACCTTGTTTGTTGGAGTGGAGGTCTAATCGTAAGCGTGTCAACATGGCCTTACCTGTGCACTTTTATGATGGTAAGCTAATATTAATGATAACTATTATAGAAACAAAGCTTCTTCCTTGTTGATGACCTAGATTCAGGGTTAATTTGTAATGACAGCCATTATTTTGTGTCACAAATCTCTCTTTTCAGTCATTCTTGTTAGGACATGTTGGGAGTTCTCCTATGGTCTCTTGAGCTCTCAACCATGCCCCGAAAGAATAACTTTTTCTAGATAATCTCTACTTATGATATGACCTATGTATCGGACTTTCGCTCGTTTACTGTGGATCTCAGTCATACTTCAACTTTCAGTTATTTTATTACTGACTGATTGGTTTTATTGGCAGTCCGTGACATTTTCAGAATTCTCCTCCTACAGATCATATCAAAGGTGTAGATCATTCTTCTCTGGTGTCTAACATTGACAAGGCAATATTAATGTTGTAGTTCTTCCATATTTTTGGGATCAGTGGTATTGCATTTTTTGCAATAATAACTATTCTCCTTCTGATTTCCACAGTACATCTGCCTTGAATTTGAACCGATGATTCTGAGTAAACAAGCTTATCCACCACTCACAGATTGCCAACATGTTGTTTTCTTTTGAACCCTATTTTGCCTGTCAGTGATCAGTAGTATGGTTTTGACCCTGTTGATTTCCTGGTCAACTTCATTGGTTACATCTTCAGTTTGGCTGAGCAGGCTGAACATTTCTTATTCTGAAGAAAAGAAAATTGTCATGTTGTCATTAGAGCTTGGATTTCTGTGACCTAAATCTCTGAAAATATGCATGCACTTACACCTTAAAAATACCAAATTATGACATAAAACTTCGAAATATGATGCAAAAGAAATGAAATATTGTCCAAAATTTACTCTGAAACAGCAGCAGTGAACTCGTCACATTCCTGACATGCTATTGTCCTTTCTGTTTTGACAACTTACTGCTTGCAAAATCTATCATGTTCAAACGTAACCCTCCATTTCTCTCCAAACATGCTTTCCTATCCAGCTCCATTTAAAACTCTGCTTACAGAGGGGTAAGTGACTGCACACACATATTTATAAAAATCAAATGGGCAACAAAATAAATACAAGTATAATACCACACCCATGTGCAATGTTCAGCATTTTTAACCCTGAAATGATCTCAGACAGTAACATTTTCATCGGTAATTGTGCTTTGTGTGGAACTTCTCAAAACACTCGCCAGAATGTAATTTAGACTTTCTTGTACATGGATTTCTGAAAAACTCTCATGCTGTAGTCCCTTCCCTCACGGTCTCTGAAAACTTCAGTTTTTACTTCTGTCTGGATGACAATAAATGAAGTTTGAATGACTATTTAGGGGTGTAATCTTCTGAAAATTTACATTGGCATACCGGTTAGTTTGCACAGAATTCCGATCAATAACCTGTCGGTCATGGATAACTGAAAAGAATTAAGTTCACTGTTAGGTTTGGTCCCATGGTGTGGTTTTTAACTTGATGTATCTGTGAATGAGATTCATTTGAATTTGAAGTTTGAGTCACAGTAATCTTTCCAAGAGTTGTACCAGGTACCATTTCGCATAATTTTCTCCTTATCGGGGTGTTCATCACCGAATTTGCTAATCCAGTCTAATTTTGCAATAACTTCATCAACACTTAATTAAAAATTGCTCCCACTATCGCTCAAATGAACATCACTTTCGTCTAAAAATCTTGCTAATTACTTCTCATGCTCCTTGAATGACGCTATGTTGCTAAACAACATCTGTTTACAAACTTGCATGGTCTTCAAAGAAGCCTCCACAAAGCCTGAGTTCAAAGAGATTATAGCAATACATGGCTTTGAATTGTCATCAACAGATGGCAGTAGCTTACTGTATCTGTGATTCATGTATGTGTAACCCGACGAAGAAGTTACAGAGCAAAGAAAATCTTGTCGGACATTGCTCTACCAAGGATTTGTGCAGGATAATTTCATGGTCAGTCATGGCCCACTGCTTGGGTTCTAAGGGTTAACCACAAAATATTTCTAAGGATATCTAAAATAACCAAACATAAACAAAATCACTTGGCATTATTGGCAGAAAACTTGTGAATAATATTTGAACATCTAATACTATTATAAGTCATATGCAGAGAGATAGGAACATGAAAAGTAAAACGTAATAGGACGAAAATGGTAGGTCAAGGGTGAAAGAGGGAGCAATAAAAAGAGTAGACAACCCCCTGTGGGTGGGGGAACGCAGATGAAGAGTACACCCACGGTATCCCCTGCCTGTCTTAGGAAGCGACTAAAAGGGGCAGCCAAGGAATGATTGAATTAGAACCATGAAACTACTTGTGATTAGTACCGTCACGCAGGGAAAACCATGGGTTGCCTTTACTTGCAAGTAGTACCACTATGTTAGGTACACAATAGGTCTGTGATTAGTAGCAGCAGAGAGCGGTTCACTGTGGGTTTCCAGTACCTGTGATTAGTACCACTATATGCGGAACATAACGGGCTTACGTTGCCTGTGATTTGTACCATTATATGAGAAACACTACGCGACTGAGCGTGTCTGTGATTAGTATCACTATATGATTGACACCGTTGGTCTGCATTGCCTATGATTAGTACTCGCCAAGTGACGAACACCATGGAAATACAGGCGCCCGTGATTAGTTCACCTAGGTGAGGACCCCATGGGTTTGCGTTGCCTACGAGTGGCGCCATTATGTGAGAAACACCATAGGTCTGCATTACCTGTACGACGAACAATACTTGTGAGTAGTACCATAATGTTTGGAACACTGTGAGTCTACGCGACTTTTGATTAGTACCGCAACTTGAGAAATACCATAGTTCTACTTTACTAGTGATAAGTACCATTATGAGGGGCCGTTGACCTGGATTTTGGACCCCTTTCGACAACAGGAATCATTGATTCAGGATTGTGCTTTGGAAGCAGTCCTTTGGTCAATAATACTATTGTTTTAATATAGTTCCTGGTAAGGTGAGGCATTGCGGGTTGGATCCACTGATTGTTTTACCTTCATATTAATTGTTCGTCATTTTTAGAAATCTTTTCGATTTTGGAATTATTTTTAACTTTCACTATTGTGAGTTGGCTCTTCCGATTATTTTAAATTCATATTTATATTTTCATTCTTCATGATCACGTTTTTAATTCTAGTCGGTGGATGAATTTTGGACTTTTAAATTGTCATTGCATTTCGTCTCATTTCATACCATTAGGGGCTGATGACCTAGATGTTATGCCCCTTTAAACAACAAGCATCATCATCATCATCATCATCAAAAAGAGTAGACAAGGACAAACATGAAAACTCAAAAGGACAAGGGCAATCTCCACATCTTCATACACTGATGTTCTCATTTAGATAAGCTCTCTCCTCATCAATCCCTGTTCTTCTACATCCATTTCTTCTCAGTCCTCAATAAGCTCATCTCTGCTTCCCAGCTATATCAGGAGGGTGGGCTTCAATACTCATCGAGGGGCCAACTCAGTAGATCTTCAGTCTTGATGCAGGAAGTGTAGGATAAGAAAAAAGCTAGGTAAATCAAGAAAAGGAATAAACTTAAGATAAAGACAAATACAGGTAAACACAGGCTAAACACACATAGAGAGAAAGGATCCCAACAAGATAATGCAAGTATTGGAAAGGAACAACAAAGTGTCAAATCATATCGTATGTAGAGAAATAGAAACATGGTAACATGTCCTAATTTCATCCTTCTGTTACTTCCTCTTTCGTCACTAACTTGCCATTAGCCATTATGTTTTCCCTATTCTGAGTTCCTTTTTTGTTTCTGTCTTTCCAATGGCTTGATTTGACAATTTTACACTTGATTCTTTCTTTCCAGTACCGTACTTAAAATTTGTACAATATGACCAAAATATACTTTTTTTAAAACCACTTTTGGGGGTCAAATATGACCTGATAAAATATAGCAAAATATGCAATTATTTGGCCAATTTAAACCATGTTGTTATTTTCACAAAAGCTAGAAATATGTATAATTTACCTTAAGTTTGTAAAAGTAATATTTAATATTAAATACAGTGTGTACATACGACTTTAAAAAGAGAAATTCATTGTTAATACTAGTTTTCACCTTCAGCATAATGAAAGAGGAAGTGTTCTTTGTTTGCAGTCAAAGAGGTGCTATAGTGAACAATGTGAGCCATAGATTTCACAAATGGTAGCTGGATACCTGGTGAAAACCTTTCTTATTACAAATAAGGCGATATGAAAGCCGTTAATTGCTCTTCTTATATAGAGGTGACGTAGCCCAAAATTGGCCGATTTACATTCATCATTGTTCATGGCAGGAGTAATAAAGAATTCTGGGTCTATTTATGCAGTTTTCTGGAGTAGTTTGTAAAAAGAGACTACGATAAAAATAAGACATCTTAGAAATTAGAGCCCAAGTCATCAGCATACCACAAGGAGTTAAATTTTTCAGTTTATTTTGGTGCCATTCTTTGAGCCTTCTCTTCTTTTCCTTGTTGAATAATATGGGGATTAATATTCAGTTCTACTGGTTCAACTTTCCTTCATTGAAGGACATGGTCAGTGTATTAGTAACTTACTTTTTCCCATTTCAGCAGGTATCATCCATGTCTTCTGCCACTGCACACAATTTAATGCTTTCTTGTAATCATGAAACAGATGAATGCCTTAATATTGAATTCTCTGCACTTTTTGATGAGCTGTTGGATATTCAGTTCCTATTCACAAATTCCTCTTCCAGGGATAAAACCAGTCTGCAGCAAATGTGTTTTAATTCTCTCAAGATAATGAAGGGTTGATTCCAAAATATATTTTCTTCCGTAATGTGTAATTTACTCACTTCCATATCTCTGTAAGAAGAAAGCGAAGGTTTCTTTAATCGCATCTCTGTCACCATTGGTGGTTATTATTCTTGTGCCAGAAACATAAGAGGAAATAGCTGTAATATTGAATTTATTAATCTATATATTAAAAAAGTTTACTAAAAACAGCTTTGTCCAATCCGTCCGTTCGTTCTACTGGACCGATTTGCTTCATTTTGGTTTTATTCCCTCTGTAATTACCTGTCGGTGAGTCATTGATAGGTCTCAAAGTTCTGTCAATTTTGAGTAATCATAAAATCAAATCATTAAATGATCACTCCAGTAATTGCAGGTGAAGGCTTACCCTAGCCTGCAATACATTCTGTACTGAGCTGGTTGCATACAGTTAAGTAGCAATATCTTTACGAAACTTGCAAACTGGGTACACATAAGACTTAACACTATCTGGAGAGAAATACCGTGGGAGTAAAACACACCGAGCACCCCTAGGGAGGAGCGGGGAGGGAGTGGCATGTAAAAATAATAGAAAGTGACCTATATTAGTATTGAATCCATAGTTTTCGGGATCGCTGAGCTAAATAATGACACTTCAAATGACATTAAGTCCAATTTCAGCCACCGTCGACATGGGAGTTGAGAAGACAGAAAAAAAGGAAACTTCCAAAATGATAGATATCGGTATTGAATTCACAGTTTTGGGGTTCTCTAGGCTGATTGGTGGCAGTCCCAGTGACAGTTGGAATCGTGCACAGTAGAAGTCTGTTATAGCGAGAATTTACAAGGGCGAAAAATTTACTTGCTATAGCGGATTGTCGTTATACCCGAATTTCCCTAAATTTGAGAAAAGATATACAAAATTCAAATACTTTACCATGCAAGTATTAAGGAAACATATTGTATGCCCGGCAAAATAATAATAATAATAATAATAATAATAATAATAATAATAATAATAATAATTTATTGCTGTAAATTTATGAGAGAACAGCCTTTCTGAAATTTAACCCGACGTAGCAATAAACTAACCTCTGAAATCAGTGATGCATACTGTCTTATCTTGATGTATCACATTTTTATTTATTTACTGTACCTAGTACTAAAATCAACTGCTGGGCTGAGTGGCTCAGACAGTTGAGGCACTGGCCTTCTGACCCCAGCTTGGTAGATTCGATTCTGGCTCAGTCCAGTGGTATTTGAAGGTTCTGAAAGGCTCATGGCTAGTGCATACCATGGAACACAATGAGCCAAAACACCAAAACTTGGCAAATTTATAATGTCCAATAACGGACCAACTATATTGGTATTATAAATTTACTAATTCGGAACAAATATCTCAGGATTCCTATTGGTATCAACATCTTTATCATAAAAAACCTATCTTTAAAATGGGGTTCTCGTTATATCCCGAACTCGCTATAACAGACTTCTATTATATATCGTAACCATAGCGGAATGCGTAAGTACATACAATTACTTATTATTTATTTGAAAGGATCAACTACTTCCCACACAATATGGGCTGCCACAAGGACAATATTTCACCTGAAACAAAATAATCTAAAACTTTAAATTAAACACACAACAATAATTCTAAAACTAAAAAATAATTAGTAAAATATCAATCAACTAATAATTCACTTGACACATAATTAACAGGTAATACAAATCCTAAAAATAAACGTTCAAAAAAATTACCTGGGCATCGCATGGAGCAATTTTATTTCAAGACACATTATCTGACCTACTTATAATGAATGTTGCAGAGCAGCATGGGTTCTCTAGCGTTTATTAATATTGCTTTATACACTTTATCCACTAAGTTAACCACATCCAGTACATTTTGGGTAACTTGGTATAGGTTGTCTGTGCATGGTGCACTGATGCATGCACCTTACACCTTATTTTCCTACTCTTGACTCCAACCTGTTATGGTAGTAAACGGAGGTGAAACAAACTGTGGAGTTCTTGGAATGAAGTTTTTGTGGCAGTTGCCAGTAACGTTCTTTATATCATGAGGGGATGTACATGTTTCCCTTATTTTAAAATTGCTGGTCATCAGATGATTTTTTAACATTGTTCACAAATGCAGGGTGGGCATAAAACGATGTTCTGATTTTAACTTTATTCTTGTTATGTTTACCCATTACTGTAGTGTTATACAGTTGGTAAACTAGCAACGTTTTTAAGGTCCTTTTAAAGTCCTTTGATGTTGGCACAATTGGTCACAAATGGTCAGTGTCATAACACCAGAATGTGAAATTCCTTCCGTTGCTATTCTTTGCAATACACTGTCTTTCTTTTAGTAGCTTTTATTATAATTAAATTCATTTTTGATTATCACTAATCCCCACTTTTTTTAGGTGAGTCTCGTACTGTACCTGTAGATTCATGGACCACCAGTGAAGAATTGGCTTCCCATGTTGTACGAGAGAGAGGCATTGCGGAGTGTGATGGATGGACAGTATGCTTAGAGGATGAACTTGTCTCCAAAGAGACAAATGGTCTAGATTACGTGCTGGATCTTATAGCAGAAATGGAGCTTGCTCCTTCATTTCCTGCTTGTAAGAACAGTTTTCTGGCATCATCAGGAGATGGAAAACATCGTCGTTCAAGTGCAAAAGTAAGTTGTCTTTTGAATACAGTCTTCTATATTCCTCAGGTTTTTGAGGTTAAAGGTCCTAATTTTACGACATCATTTTTCGCTAACTGAACTTATAAAGTTTGGCAGATTTGACCACAACTGACACCAGGCCTAGATTTAGGGTGCCTTTCATCTTTGGTGCAACACTTTTATGACACTCCCTCTTATTGCAACCTATTATAAGTAAATCGTACAGGGCAGTAACAAAACTCGATATTTAAGGATTAAAGGTACAGAATTTGATTACTGACATACAAAATAAGAATTTTAAAATTAGGTTATGAAGTGAATTATTAAAAACGTATTTTAAATTTTTTAAAAAAATATAATAATAAATGATTAGTCTATGAAAAACAATTAGCAAAATAATTCCATGTAACTGTGTTCAGAATTACCATTTTATACCAGTATATGTAAAAAAAGTTTTAATAATATAACGGTGGTAATTATTGATTTTATTATTTATAACATGTTGTAAATATTTAATTTAATTTAATTTAATTTCAATTAAAAAGTAAAGAATTTAACATTAAAATATTGTTCTGTTATAGAACAACAATAATAAATTATTTTGTTTTGGTGAGCTTAATTAATCTCCAAAATTTGGCATCCTAGGCCTGAGTTCAATGGGACTGTTTATAAATCCAGCACTGGCTGAGGTCAGTGCATGTGATGATGTTTAAATGCAGTGGGTTTGTCAGCTTTCGACAGGTTAAACACCTGCTGTGGATGATAATACTGTTACAAATAAAACTCTGTTCATTTCATTACTCTAATTTATTTCAGGATGACCCAATAAATGTACACTCTCTTTCTCTCATTTTTTTTTTTTTTTTTTTCAGCTAGAATGGTCACATTTACTAATTGCTCTCTATTTACAAGTCTCTCTTCCTTATGACACAGTAAATGGTCCAGACCCTTACTGTTACCTTGGGACAGCTAATCCTTACTTTCACTTCCCCAAATCCAGTCACCTCGTACAGCAGCTGTATGTAGACAGCTGGATTTGAACACAGGGCCACGGGCTCCACAACACATGATGACTATTCCTTGGTTTGACTCCAGACACACTCAAGTAATTCACACAGTTACATGCAGTGAACAACTAAATAGGAACAGCTCAACAGTACAGTAGAACCTCGATAATTCGAAATTGGTTAATTCAAAATCCCGCCTAATTCGAAGAAACTCTCGTTCCCGGAAACATGAGATACAGTTTTGCATGTTATTTAAATTGTTTAATTCGAAATTGGGATAATTCATAATTTGAAGTACAATGTCGGCTCCATTACTGAAATTCAGACTTTTAATTCGAAACTGCCTTTACATTTTAAAAGAATAGTATGTTACAGAGAAATTTCGACTCGAAATTTAGCCGCGTCATAATAGAACGCGTGTTCCGGAACGTGGAGGGGTAGCTTTCTGCACTTACACTCACTTCGGTGGGTCTACAGTGCGCTTCATGATAGCTAAGTTGAATGAAATCGGAATTCTTTCATATTTCATATTTAAGGAATGCCATAATATCACACAACAGGCAGTATGCGGAAAAACAGAATCCACGAACACTGGCAATGCCGACAGTTGACGAAAAGACTTGGCTCATATAATAAATTCGTAGGCACCGAACAATCTTGTCATTGCTGATGAAACTGCATTGCTTATTTTAATGCGAGCACAAACGATCTTATGTTTTTAAAGGAGAAAGTGCCAGCCGGCGAATCGTACAAAGGGTGGGGAATGGGGGTCATTGTAGTGCGTTGCAGTGCACATGGAAGCGAGAAACTTTATACCCGCTTAA
Source organism: Anabrus simplex (assembly GCF_040414725.1). Lineage (NCBI taxonomy): Eukaryota > Metazoa > Arthropoda > Insecta > Orthoptera > Tettigoniidae > Anabrus > Anabrus simplex. Next base: position 100,231,759 of record NC_090271.1, on the reverse strand, counting down.
GTGCGGCCAGTATCCAGTATTCGGGAGATAGTAGGTTTGAACCAGACTGTCGGCAGCCCTGAAAATGGTTTTCCGTGGTTTCCCATTTTCACACCAGGCAAATACTGGGGCTATACCTGGGGCTTCCTTCCCACTCCTAGCCCTTTCCTGTCCCATCGTCGCCGTAAGACCTATCTGTGTCGGTGCGACATAAAACAACTAGCAAAAAAAAAAAAAAAAAAAAAAAAAAACTTTATCCCCTCGTCATAGGAAAGTTTGATAAGCGTCGGACACTTTCCATGCCAGTACAAAGCATCTAAAAATGCAAACGGTACAGAAAAAAAAAAAAATGCATCTGTGCAGGGGAATCAGTATAATATATTCTCGCCTTTGAATTGTGTGATTTTTTTTGTTTCATTGCGTGAGGTTATGTTTGTCAGTTATTTATCCAAGTGCATTATTTGAACATTGTAAATGCACCTTGTTGGATACTCGGAAATAGTTTTTTCCATGGCATTTGAAAGGTTTGAACTGTGAATCGAGGTGATTGCATGTATTACTAGGTCTTAGAATACTTTGTGACGCGGCAAGTGTTTACGTTTCTGAAGTATGAGAGAAGTGCCACGGTGGGAAATCGTACAAGGATAGAGTCATAGGAAAGTTTGATTTTAAGGGCATCGGGTACTTTCTGTGTAAATACAAGGGATCTAAAATGCATACAGTATAGTAATCCAATGAATCAAGCACTTCCACATGGGAGCCAGCAGATTTCTCCTCATCTTTGAATCTTGCTTTTTTTTTTTTTTTTTTTTTTCCCTTTCTTTCGTTGCGTGAGGTTATGTTTGCCAGTGAGATATCCAAGTTCATTATTTGAATACTGTAAATGCACCTTCTTCGATACATTTTGGAAATAGTTCTTTTTTCATTGCATTTGAACGGTATAAACTGTGAATCAAGGTTAACTGCATGCAGTAACAGGCCTTAGAATATTTTGTAATGCGGCAAGTGTTGGTACATTAAAAATAATAAACTTCATTGTTAGGTTCCGTATTGAGTTGAGACTATGCTTAAAGTAAATACAAAATTTTAATATTCCACCTACTCAATACTAAAAAATCATGTGATGTTTTTACAAAAACATTACAATGACATTAAAAGGTACTAGTTTCGGTCCACTGTGGACCATCATCAGCCTAGCCAAATTACAACAGTAAAAGACATAGTGATAAAAATAGTATGGAGAAATGAGAGGATCTAAAAGGATGGGATGGTGGTGGAATGACAGATAAAAGTGAAAAAACCGTATTTGCGAATAATGATAAAAGTAACAGAAGTGTTCACAATGACAAGTAAAATCTTGTGAAGTCACAGTAAAAACTCTTGATGAGATAGTCAGGTTGGCAGTTGCTCCTCTGTTGCACGATTGACATATATAACTACGTATATGCTTCTAGAAAGTTGTAGATGTAAGTTCCACTTTTGCGTAGAGGGAAGAATTGTCCAATGAGACTAGCACCAGATTAAAATTGACAAAGTTGAACCTGTTCTATGGTGGAATTAAAGGCTTTCTGTGTTGAACAGAAGTCTCAGATCAATCGGGACCCCAATGAACCTTGCGCTGCGTGGAACAAACTTGCTGGATTGACTTACGGATTCCGTAAGTTGCATTCAATCCAGCAAGATTGACTTACGGATTCCGTAAGTTGCATTCAATCCAGCAAGTTTGTTCCACGCAGCGCAAGGTTCATTGGGGTCCCGATTGATCTGAGACTTCTGTTCAACACAGAAAGCCTTTAATTCCACCATAGAACAGGTTCAACTTTGTCAATTTTAATCTGGTGCTAGTCTCATTGGACAATTCTTCCCTCTACGCAAAAGTGGAACTTACATCTACAACTTTCTAGAAGCATATACGTAGTTATATATGTCAATCGTGCAACAGAGGAGCAACTGCCAACCTGACTATCTCATCAAGAGTTTTTACTGTGACTTCACAAGATTTTACTTGTCATTGTGAACACTTCTGTTACTTTTATCATTATTCGCAAATACGGTTTTTTCACTTTTATCTGTCATTCCACCACCATCCCATCCTTTTAGATCCTCTCATTTCTCCATACTATTTTTATCACTATGTCTTTTACTGTTGTAATTTGGCTAGGTTGATGATGGTCCACAGTGGACCGAAACTAGTACCTTTTAATGTCATTGTAATGTTTTTGTAAAAACATCACATGATTTTTTAGTATTGAGTAGGTGGAATATTAAAAAAAAAAAAAATTTGTATTTGCTTTAAGCAAGTGTTGGTACTTCTGAATTGCGAATTGGTGGTTAATTCAAAATCACGTAATTCGAAGTCCGATTTTTTAGTCCCAACAACTTCGAATTAACGAGGTTTTACTGTATTCAGCAACAGGACGATACAACAACGAATATTAACACAGGTCCATTTACCCTCGCACTCACCATAGTGGCTTCCCTCCCTGACTCACAGCGATCTTCAGTCCGCAGAAATACATGAATACACAGTATTCTGAGGTAGTACGCAGTCTTCTGTTCAGCATGTCTTCAGTCCAGCTACTCTCTGGACACTCTGATACCAACAACCACAGCTGTTTCAGAACTCAGTGGGACGCTAGTAACAACCAACACCTCTGTCGCCCTCAGAACCCCAACACACTGAGTCTCACACTGACTCCACCACGGAGTCCAACACTGACTCCGAGTCCAGCACCAACACTGACTATAGCTCCACCACGGAGCCCAAATATGACCGACTAGCCTTCCCTTTTATGGCTCAGTTGATGGGATCCAGGTGAAACATTTCTGTTGAATCTCTAAGAAACTCACAAGTAGGCCAGCTGACGAGAACAGAACATGGAAATGCCAGCCAACCGTGCCCTCCAGGCTGGCTGGGAGCTCCCCGGGCTATGACAGGGCTGCCACGTAACAATACTGATATCCACTGTCTGTTAAAAACCATAGATTTGAAGGGATGTTAACAAATAGCAGCATTTGACTGAGTGCCCTGTGGGCTAACCTGGTACGTGCTGTGTGACTATGGAAGTCCCGAACTGCTTGGAAACTAGGTTCAGATGCTGTATGTCAACACCAGTAGCAGAGTGTGATGTCCTGCTGGAAAATCAGGAAGTTTCCATGTGAATGTAGGAGTTCTGTAAGATTCAGCACTCTCCCCATTGCTCTTTGTTCTGGTCTTGGACATTATCACCCAAGATCTGCAACAAAATGCACCATGGACCTATTCATGCAGATGATGTTGAGCTTGCAGCTGCGACCAGTGAAGAGCTGCAGCAAGTTCAGGCCTGATGTGATCATTTTGGCTGGTTTGGTCTCCATCTAAACATCATAAAAATGGAGTACCTGGAAACCACTTCCAGTGCAGGCTCTGTCAAAGTAAACTGCAACGATGTGAAGAAGACAACTTGCTTTCAGTACCTGGTATCCCAAAAAGGCATTGGTGGTATTGCTCATGATGTGCGATTGAGAGTTACCATGATATGGCTATAATTGAAAGGTCACGTCGGTCTTGTGTGACAAGAAAATAATGATTTGACTAAAGTCCAAAATCTATTGTAAAATAATTTGGCCAGTCACATTACATGGAACTTAATGCTGGCTAACCACCAAATCTGCAGAGCGCCATCTCGATATGATGGAGGTGTGCATGTGTTGCTAGTCACTGGGAGCCACACTGCTCATCTATTTACACAGTGAAACAGATGGGTATTGTGTCCATGACAGAGAAGATGCAGGAGAGAAGACTCCAGTGGCTCAGACATGTAGTCTACACTTTACAGAGCACTGTCATCAGTTTTTCTCACCACCTGTAAGTTGCTGATATCGTGGCAGACCAAAACAATGCTGGAAAGACACGCTGAATGCTGACTTGAAAATTGCTGGCCTTCGACGTGAATTCACACATACTCATGCAAATTGATGTTGCAAAATAAAATAACAGTCCCTGCGCCAATCTTAATCCACTGAGCTGGATGAGATACCACAATTTTGTGCTAAAGGACTAAACGGCTAAATGGTTTATGAGGGCTATCCTGGAGTCTGGCTTTTGTATCTTCAAGTTTATCATCGTTTAAGACCGTCTTTTTATAATGACTTTTTTGTTTAAGACTGATCCAGTTGCGTGCCACTTATCAAAGTGCAGACATATGGTTTTGATGGTATAGAACTTCCCGGAAATTGTTTGCAATACTTCCGCACATACCTGTCATACAATCTCTTTTTTAAAAGATAAGTTTTCAACAATAAACATTTGTTGCTCAAGGATGGATAATAAATTGTCACTGTGTACTTTATAATCACTATCACTGAGCACATCAAGTACTATAGTCGTCTGACGAGAAGTCGCGTGGATGTGGGGTAAATGGTGCAAGGTGCAAGCACGGCTGCCGCGCATGTGCCTATCTCAAGTCTCAAGGCCTGACAATAAATAATGGTTCCGTCCGTGGTGACTGTTGCGAACTGAGGTGGTGTCGTGAAGTTTCAAAGTGGTAGTGCACTTGTGGCTGAGTTACACATTTACTGTAAGTACTGCACAATGAACAGTAAGAAATATGCATTGATTCAAAAAAAAAATCTGTTACTCGTGCCATACCTGCAAGCTGCTGCGACTTCTCATCAGACGCAGATAGTAAATCATAAGTCTCATTAACACAAGTACAGAGCTGTAATAATGACAGAGCCTTACAGGAAAGGATGGGACAAGGAAGGTCTTGCTAGTAGTTTCTTGCTCGTCCTTTAAATGTGCTGTAAACTCTTGTTTCATGTTTACTGTATATGTATTGTACGTAGGTGGTTTGAAAAGTTCTCGGAATGTACTAGAATTAAGTATCTTACCTCGGTGGAACTGCTGTTATTTTTCAACATAGTCTCCCTGTAGACTAATGCATTTGGTCCAGCAATGTTCCAATGCCTTGATCCCATCTCGAAAATGAGATTCCTCCAGGCCTGCAAAATACCTCTCCAATTCAGCTGTCAGTTCTTCCCTTGTAGAAAATCTCCATCCACCGAGGAAAATTTTCAGCTTGGGGAATAGATGAAAGTCTGATGGTGCCAAATCAGGTGAATAAGGTGGATGTGGCAACAATTCGTACCCCAGTTCATGAAGTTTTGCCATGGCAATAACACTTGTGTGCGGCGGAGCGTTGTCCTGATGAAAGATGACCTTTTTCCTTGCCAAACCAGGCCTTGTTTCGCGTATCTTTTCCTGTAGTTCATCTAGGAGGTTTGCATAGTATTGCCCCGTAATTGTTTGGCCAGTAGGAAGATAATCTTCAGCAGAATGCCTTTTGCATCCCAGAAAACTGAGGCCATGACCTTCCCGGCTGAACGCACTGCCTTTGCTTTCTTTGGTGGTGGTGAATCAGCATGTTTCCACTGCTTTGACTGCTGTATTGTCTCTGGGGTATAGTAGTGGACCCACGTTTCATCTGTAGTCACAAACCGGCGCAAAAAATCTTGTTGGTTGCACTGAAAGCGGGCCAGACTTTGTTCGGACATTTCCAATCTGGTGCGTTTATTGTCCAATGTCAAGAGCCACGGCACCCATCTTGCGGATCATTTTATCATACTCAATTCTTCGGTTAAAATTAATATACCCGTTCAGAAGACATCCCTACAGATTCAGTAATCTTCCGCACTTTCAGTTGATGATCCTCCATGACCATTTTATGCACTTTTGCGATAAATTTGTGGGTCGTAACACTTTTTGGCCGTCCACTACGCGGATCATCATCCAAGCTCTCCTGACCAAATTTAAACTCGCTGGTCCACTTGGCAACAGTTGAAAATGAAGGAGCATAGTCCCCCAGTGTGTTCTGAAAGTCGGCATGAATTTTCTTTGCTTTCATACCTTTCTTTACAAAGTATTTAATCACTGCTCGAATCTCAGTTTTTTCCATTGTCACAAATCACTACGCGGGAACAACAACAAAGAGTCGTCACTACCACACTCCTGCAGCTAGAGCACTGATGCGCCACGTGTTCACTCACAAAGGATGTGTGATTATTGCGCGGGAACCTTGTTGCTCTAGTACTGACATCTAGCGGTGATTCCGAGAACTTTTCAAACCGTCCTCGTATATATGCCTTGATAGGTAGGAAACCCTTATGAAATCAGGCCTTGATAGGTAAGAAACCCTTATGAAATCAGGTGTCAACTGTTTTCTGCAATGAAAATGTTGCATATTTTAGATATCAACATCCACACCTGTGGCTGGTCACAATTCCTTGCCAATGGAGATGGAACCCGAGATACCTCAAACCCCACGTCGTCCAGCAGTACCTCCTCCAGAACCGCCAGTCATCAAGCTGCCTGTAAGTAGGAAGGGTACCATTTTCTTCTTTCTTGTTGTTTCTGTTAATTGCAAGCAGAAATCTGTTGAATGATTAGATGTATTATCAATAGAGTAGAAAGGAAGTCTGATTTAATGTGACACTGACATTATAGAAATGCATATTCCAGAGTAAGAACACTAGAAAATCAAATATGTCAAAAATGCTAGTGTTGAATATGTGTTTGTTTATCCATATGTGTTTCCGTGTTTGCACTTGTTTCTCTATTCTGTTGCGTCTCTTTCCTACTTTGACCTGTAATTGTGTTCGTACATATACTCATTCACACCTTCCTAGCTTTAATTTATATTTGTAATGTTTGTACGTTAATTCTCTTTCCAATATATTTCAAAAGACTTCCATTAGAAGAAGAAACCAGCATGAATAATATACAGTGGAATCCCATTACTATATTCCTCAGTAACACGTGTTCCTGTATATGACGTTGAATGATAAGTCCCAGTCCCAAATGCACTAAACATATAAAAATCTTGCATTAGCACATTTATTCACCCTCGCTTACTGTGTTCAAATTTTGATGTCGCTCATTCATTATTTTGGCCAATTCTGCAGATTTGTCACTCCAGTTGGACTTACAACCAATGACATTCATACATCTCAGTGACATGATATATATATTATTGAGGTAGAAAATGTTTAATTACCCTTACAGTCAGCGGGCGTCCTGTATTTTATTTTGTTAACATTGGAGTATGCTCTGGAGAAATGATAGAATAGATCTCTTCATGATATCACACATGTTCGGTTTTCTCAGCCAGCATTTAGAAACTTCAGTCCATAGAATGGTTGCTCTCTATTTACCTTCATGTTGCTCCATATTATATGGTATTGAGCAATTGTCTTTCACTTGCTGACAAATGCTGCTTAAATCAACGTTCCATTAGTCTGTTGTGGTACTCTTTACTTCTAATATCATACAGATGTTGGTATTGCTCAGAAAGTTCTATGAGTTTTAGTACTTGGTTTGTTTTCCGCTCGGATGGCATGAATCTTCCTGTAACTGCAAGCAAACCCAAAAACTTTTTAACAGCTGAACTCTGAATCACGTTTCAGCACCATTGGTCCAGATCATGTCACTTCGGCTAAGGTTAAGTAGAGTGAATGCTTTAGCTGTGTTACCACACAGTTGAAAGCTCGTTAGTTTAGCACCATGTGTGGGGTTGATAGTGTCATCAAAGATTATCTAGGTCTATTCATTCAGTGATGATAGCTTGCCTTATATATGTCTTTTCAAGAGGGTTTAATCCTGATGTAAACATGGTGTGTCCAGGTCAAAGAAAGAGTTGTGATTTGCTGAGCGTCTAGTACCTACCTCCACCCCGTCAGCGTCTTGTGTTCGGATGTACAGGGCTGCGCATCGCATAGAACAACAGTGCGAAGATCTGAACTTCTGAATAAACGACTAAACCTGGATTCTGTTCACTTAGTTTATTGAACGCATTCACAATGCACTGCCTATGGTCACTTCTGAGCAGTTTTCTACTTTTGTGCTTCAATACACGCGATGGTCCTACCTCTTGCTCCATTTCTCTCACTAAGAATACCGACTCTCTGACTGCTGGAAGATGCAGCACCTCTATCTGCGCACTGTACAGCTTGGGACTTTTCAGCTATGAGAATACTTCCTGTATTACACCATGCCTTGTGCCTTAATTTCTCGTTATTTAATCACTATTTTATAAAAGAAGCATATGTATATACTGGTATATATGACAACCATATTTTAATTTGATTACGTACTTTTCCAAATTCTCTAATTGTAATAAACTAAAAGAAAATTAATCCGATCTACTACTTTTCTTCGAGCTCACATACAGTCGAGTGAGTGGGATGGTTGCTTCTCCAATCAACTACGTCTGTGTCCACGTGTAAAGGCAAGTTGCTCCGCCTATTTGTTTACATCAGGATTAAACTCTCGTGAAAAGCAGTATAGTGTTGTTGGCGTATTTTAACTTGGCGTTATCTATGTGTTTGCAATGGAGAGAAAGGAAGTGTGGACCGAGCTCGATAGCTGCAGCTTAAGTGTGACCAGTATCCAGTATTTGGGAGATAGTGGATTCGAACTCCACTGTCGGCAGCCCTGAAGATGGTTATCTGTGGTTTCCCATTTCCACACCAGGCAAATGCTGGGCTGTACCTTAATTAAGGCCACTTCCTTCCCGCTCCTATCCCCTTCCTGTCCCATCACCACTACAAGACGTATCTGTGTCAGTGTGATGTAAAGCAACTTGTAAAAAAAGTATTTAAAAAAGCAAAGTGTGGCAGATAACAAATAGCGAAAAACTGGACATCCTTCAAGTTGATCGTAATCCAAATATAAAGCATGTGGATTTAGTACGGAAGTTCAACATTCCTCTGACATTCTTAATAGCAAACATAAACTGACTGAATCTGCCTTTAAAGAAGGGAAAAGTGCTAAAAGAAAACTGAATCACCATGGTCAGTTTTCAGAATTAGAAATTTTTTAAAGTGGTTTGTACAAGCAGGAGCTTTAAACATGCCATTAGACAGTACTACGGTTCGAGCTTAGGCAACACTTTTAGCACAGAAGATAGGACTTCATGATCTTGAAGAAGCATTCAATGGCTGGATTGAAATATTCAAGAGTCGACACAAGTTAGTTTATAGATATGTGTAAGGCAAAGCTGTTGCACTGTGAGACGAAGCTGTTGCCCTGAATAATGACACCATTGAAACGTGTAAAACTAAGAGGCTTTCAAGCCTTTCAGACCAGTGTAAATATTTGTGTTCGATAGCGAGGTAAGATGTATTATTAGATTTAAATTTCCTATACTGTAAATTTTGTGTTTTTGTTATCGTGTTTTCCCGGCTATGACGTCCAAATCCTTGGGTCCCTCAAAAGCATGCTAATGACATTCCTCTGTAATAGCATTATGCACACATTTGTTAAAGGACCACCTTATTTTTGTGCTGCTAAGAAAGTGAACAGTTTGATTTATTGTTGCTCATTTTCTAATGGCAGATTTTGGATTTTATTCCATGAATCTTCTGGCATCCTAATACGGATTCAGCAGGATGTTGAGCTACTGACAGGTGCAATCTAATTTTGGACATATTAGAAAAATATCCTTGTCCATTGTAGAATTCTGCTATTTGCATATTTTTCAGAAACTACTATAAAAAGTTTTGATTCATTGCAGCTGTGCTGCAAGACATTCATCACCAAATAAAGACGAACATTTGCTACCGGGTGAGTTGGCCGTGCGGTTAGGAGTGCGCAGCTGTGAGCTCGCATCCGGGAGATAGTGGGTTCGAATCCCACTGTCGGCAGCCCTGAAGATGGTTTTCCGTGGTTTCCCATTTTCACACCAGGCAAATTCACACCTTAATTAAGGCCACGGCCGCTTCCTTCCCATTCCTAGGCCTTTCCTGTCCTATCATCGCCATAAGACGTAAAGCAAAATAGCAAAATAGTAGCAAACATTTGCTACTGGTTCCTTCCTTGAGTAGTGTTTGCTGATTTCTTGATCTTATCAAGTTACAAGAAATGTGAACTATTCATGCTGCATATTTGACTGCTTTGAAATGTGGTGTTAAAGAAAAGTCTTCTGCATACTGTCATGCCACTGCAAAACTACAAGAAGTGCAAATTTTTTTGCTTGTTTTAAAATACCAGTTGGTGTATTTTAGTGTGATCTTCCGTCTAGAAGTGCAAAAATTGCTAAATCTGTAACATTAGGACATGGAGTAAAATAAATTTGTTTTACATTGGAGTATTTTTTAAAAAAAATTTCTGTGCAAAATAGTGTAATCTCCAGATGCATTGGTTTTACACTGGAAATAGCAGAATTCATACACATTCAATGAAAGACCAGAATATATGCAATTGTTGCAGATTTGCATGGGGATTATTCAGAATTATTAGTAAACTTCAAACCCCTATTTCTTAATAATATGATTTTTGCAGGTATTGTAGTCTTGCACTAGCACAGCGATATCTTGAACAGCATTCCATGCCAGCAAGTCTTTTCTGAAGGAATGAAACATCAGGACTAGACCATCCATAATATACTAATATGGGATTCTCCAATTCTTCATGCATATAACTCTGTGTGGAGAGGAGAGCATGTAGAAACTTGTCGTTCCAAAAAATATCCCTTGCAAGGGAGATAACTGGGACATCCTTCTTGAAGAGATTATGCATGGCACAGAACTTGGAACAATAGAGAATAATACATAGCAGTCTCTTTGATGGTCACAATCCTCAGCATTTAGGGGATGAGTAAAGAGAGAGACACGGTGCAGAGGATAAGTAAAATTTGGTAGTGGAGAGTGTGGAGAGGGAGTAAGGAGTTGTACTCTTAATGGTGACTTGTCATAGAAATATTTGTTATAACCTGCTCTGTGATATATTTTTTAAATTCTGCTCACTCCTCAATAAATTGTCTTCCTTTCTAGTTCATCTGTCCTTTTCTTGCCTGATAATGTTAAGTATTTTCTATGTGTCCTTGATTAATGTTCAATTTCTCTTCTGTCTTAGTCTCGAAAGATTTCTCGTGAGGTTATCGATGAAGATGCTCCCTGGGAAGAGAAGAGTGGTGGGAAGAACAATCGTGTACGTTCACAATCTCGAGATCATTCAATGCAGACGGGTCTCTCAAGGAAATCTGCTCTTAATGATCGATATTTTGAAAACAAAGGTCGCAGTAGAAGTATGGATAACCTGCTGGAATCTGTAAGTTGAAATATGGAATATATCTTGTTCTCGGAAGCAAAGATTAATTTACATTGGAAAAAAAGAGGTATTGGTTAAGGGCAGTATTGTGCAACTACTATGTCAGTTACCAGGCACCACAAAAAGAAACCTATCTATTTCTCTCTAATTCTTGTATCAATAACAAAATTCCTTCGAAGTGTTCATCCATCTACAGGACCGTAAATAATGATTTTGAAGCTACTTTTACCATTGTGTCAAGCATTTGGATCATTCATCATTATAAATACTAGGATTTGTATTGTTTCTCAAATTTTATAGCTGTCTATTTCATTATCATGTCCCTCACCATCACCCCTCTAGGACACAACAACATGAGATTATACAGAGGTTGAGTGCGCATGTTTCATTTAAGCTATACAGTAGCAGCACAAATGGCTGGCTACCAAGCTGTGTATTGACAAATGAGATGCATGAAATATTGATAATCCTGACTTAAAATTAATTTCACTGCTATCATATGATGAAATGAAATCTCTCTTTGTTTTTAAACATACTCTTTTAAAGTGACTCTGAATATAATTTAGTTAAGAATGGAAATATTATTTGCTGATTGTAGGATATTCCTCCATCTCGTAAGCTGGACAGCTTGGGACTGTCACACAGCCGGCTTAACGACCGTTATCATTCCTCTGAGAAAGTTAATATGAATTCAGGAAGCAGCAATGATGTGACAATGACAATGATGCTTACAGCAGTTTCCAACAAGGAATACATGACCAAATCGGAAGCAATGCTTGAAGAAAACTTGGAATCTGTTTCACAACGTGGAGAACTTAGCAACAGCAGGTAGTATTTTTATGGATCTTATCCTTAGCTTTATTAATTGGAAACATATAATCCTTTAGTTTTACTGAAGATAATGTTCATGCAAAACACAGATGATGCAAAACAGGCAGTAGTAGATATACTGTCTGTTGATAGAATTGGGGAAAACCTTTTCTGGTACATTAGCAGTGATTGAAAATAAAACAAGGTTATAAATATTTCAAAGATCATGTTTGGTTTACTAAGATAAGGGACATTGACGATGATGATAATCATGTACTTTAAGCTACTGGGTGCAGGCAATTTAATTTGATGTCATTTAGGTGGTCTGCATGTCGATTTTGATTATGTACTCTGTCAGATGTCAGAGAAACTGGATTAGCAGTTACAAATACATTCTTCAAGCGCAAGGCTGTTCACTGTTACACATGCAAGGGTAGGGGCACCAGATCCAGAATAGACTATATCGTAATTGACTTTGAATTCAGGAAATCTGTGAGGAATGTGTGGCTATTCCAGGGATTTTCAGTGGAAAGGCCACTATCTGATCTGTAGTGAACTAAGTATCTCATATGCCCTACATTAATCTACCAATTTCTATCCATTCCTTTAGAAAAATTCTGCAAAGATTCCTTAATGATATAGATAAAATTATTAAAAAGTACTTTGAAAGAGAATCTTTCACTCCCAAGGGGGTACATCAGATGCAATGGTATGCTTGGCTAAACTGTTTAAATGACTGTCTGTAACACGCAAGATGGGAAGGCCTCACAGCTGCAATATTCTATTCAGAGCTGGTAATGAGCATGTCACAGTAATGAGAGATCTCAAGGAAGAGACCATAAAATGTGTATCAACTTTGATACCTCACTGATATTTGTAATCAGCTACTTTTGCCTATGCTGAGGTAGATTTGAAGTTGAAACTCAATGCCAGCTCCTTAATAGAGAAATGAAATGGAATAAGGAAATAAAGTTTCTAATGATTTAAAGATTTCAGTTGTGTAACTAAATGTGGTCACAGTGCTGGTTACAAATAAAGGATTGTGGAGACGTTTAGTAAATTCGCAGAGGCCTGCAGACTAAACGCTTAAAGGCATAACAATCTATAATGAAGGTTCGTGTATGGTAATCAATCAAATTGGATGTTACTGACCAAAGTGGCCACACATGTTAACATGCTACAGCTGTGGAGCCAAGCTCTGCATTTGGGAGGCGAGTGGGTTTGAACCCATCATCAACTGTTATGAGAATGATTTTCTGTAGTTTCCCACTTCCAGGCAAATGCTGGGACAATTCCTGTTCATAGGGTGCAGCAGATTCTTTCCACCTCTTTACCCAGTTTCATTCACCATCATGCATTTCACTTTCATTTGCTCCTCAAGAATGGTTGGCAACAGGGAGGGCATCCGGCCATATAAACATGCCATATAATTTCATCTCTTCTCATCCCCAACCCCATATCAGGAAGCAGGACTAAGGGGTAGACATAGAATTAATTTGGATGTTATAAATCTTATTTGGTAGACATGATATAGGCTTTTGGGCTTATGTCATGTCAAGAAAATAAGGTGAAAATCTTTACGTTTTGCAGAGAACTTTGCTCTGTGTCATCAGAAGAAAATTTAGACATTATAATAACTTGTTATGTGACCCTCTCAGACTGATTCTGATGGTTCCGTCAGTTTCCGCTTTGAACGCTCGCGCTGTACCATGTCCGGAGAGCCATCTGATGACGAACGAATGTACCATTCCCACTTCTGTTATAACGTCTGAATTCAAACTTCATTGTTTGAGAAGCCTTTCTCGTGGACAGTCAAGATTTTCTTTTGATGATGCAGAGCAAAATTCTCTGCGAAACATAAAGAATTTCACCTTATTTTCTTGACATGGCATAAGCCCAAAAGCCTATATCATGTCTATAAGCACAGGCCGTGAAAGCATCAATGGCAAAATCTTATTTGCTATTTGTATTAGACTATTTTCTTTTTGTTGATAATTCTGGGTTGTATAATGAATGCTCAAGCTTCTGTCTGTAAATGGGGAGATTAATTCCATCTGACTGACTTGTTGTGACAAAGCTTGCCATAAAGCATGTAATGTGATGCTATGGCATGTGAAATATTGACACTTATCAAAACACAACCATAGCCTAATAACATGGAAGACTACACCTGTTTATTAGAAGCAGGATTTGACACCCTACATCATTGCAGTGTTGTACATTACACAAAATGAATTTCAGTTCAGACATTTGTTTTATTGATTGATGGATCAGTTTAAAGGGCTATGGAGGTCAAAAGTCCCTTCATTTAAAGGTATAGGGGAGAAGTAGTAATAGTAGTCACAATTTGATCATCCTGAATAATGAGGGTATTGGGCAAACAAAAGGAAAGTTATCATGAAAGCGTAGGAAACTCTATGGGCCTTACAAACCTAATTCTACCAGGGTCACCAGGGTGAGTGGATCAGATATTGGAGCATTGGGTTTCTGAGCGCAAAGTGATAGGTTCAATCTTGGCTCAATCTTGTGGTCAGTAGATTTATCAGCATATAATTCTCAAACACCTCGATGTCTTCCACATCTGTAAAAGTAGTTATTAGGATATAACACCAATGCTGTTTTTCCGTCTCCTCCTCTTCCTCCTCCTTCTCCTCCTTCTCCTCCTCAATCATGATCAGAAAGAAGGATTAGAGTTGACAGCTGGAAGTTTGCTAAGACAGATTATGATAAGGAAAGACTGGCTGAAGTAAGTTGAAGCCCTGTCAGATCCTTTTAGAGTTCTACTATGGCAGTGATCACTTCAAAAGCTACGAGCTGCTGGAATGAGTGGAATATTTAGAATATTTATTTTATTCCTTTATTCTGACCCAAAACTGTATCATATAAATTTGAAATTTCTATTTCACTATGATGTGTAAGGTGTAAGATTAAATTCTGTAAAAATCTACAGTCAGAGTAGACAAAGTATAAAAATAAAAAGATTTTGAAATAAAACATATAAATGCAATATTATTTTATGGTTTAAACATTTCAAAAGATAATGTAGAAAGCAGGCAAAAATGGATGTGTATTACTCACAAAAAAAAATGAAATTCTTATATTTTTATAACATTTTCAGAGCAACTGATCTGAATCTCAATGGACGCAGTTCATCTTCAGCTGTTCTGGATCAGCTTCCATCTGATTTACTCGACAATTCTCGTGGTGATGTCACACTTGATTTTGATTACCATGAGTTAGCCAGTCAGGCACGCAGTGAGGATGATAAGGGCAGCTACATTAAGGGTCAGCCAAGGTAATAATTACTTTTGTAGTCTTACTTAATTTGTAATTCTAAACCTTTTACAGGAGTGTGCATAGAACCACATTTTCACACTCTTAAAGTAATGAAAATGTGTTTGGATGTACTAATTTAGTTGCTTTCCTTGCCGAGCTTGATGTTGCTATTATATCTCAGTCTGCCAAGCCCACTGATGTGCATGCACCAACCGACCCTATGAGTGACATTTTTATGCCATTTACAACAAGGACTGGCTGCATAATGAGTAATGTTACTAGTATCACTCATACCTCAGTCACTTTCATATTGTCAAAGCCGTGAATGGCACTGAGACAGGTCAGTGAAGGTAACAAATTTGTTCTAGCCCATACCAGAATACATAGTGCACTGTAAACATGAGGTCTTGCCAGCGAAGACACATTTCTTGTATCTTTTGTGTTTTGGGGTACTGAACCAAGTAGGCCTAATTCAAGTCTCCATTCTCTGAAGATGGTTTTCCATGGTTTCCCGTTTTCACACCAGGCAAATGCTGGGGCTGTACCTTAAGGCCACTGCCGCTTCCTTCCAACTCCTAGCCCTTTCCTATCCCATCGTCACCATAAGATCTATCTGTGACGGTGAGACGTAAAGCCACTAGCAATGAAGCAAATTACAATGTGAAAATAAGGCTAACAATATGCTTCCATAGCATTTTGTAGGGTTTGGGTAATGCATGTGGTTAGAAGTGATGCACGAGACAGTATCCACCTATTCCTTGGTGTGAGTGTCCTTCAGGCCTTTCTAGAGTTTAAAATAAGCATGTATGTTTTGTGAATGATGTGAGGTAATGAAAACCACTTATGCCAGAGCAAATTTGAGGGTTAAAAAAAAGTTCTGAACATATTAAAAATTATGATAGCTTCCAGAACAATTCAGTATTATGTGGTATGGATAATTCATCGCTGAGTCCATGTAACTCACCACTTTCTCAGACCATATTGAGTCTAGTGTACAAGACTTTACTGTGTATACAAGGTCTGTAAGTTCCATGAGTTTGTAATATTTGTTGAAAATTATTCTAAACTCAAGGATCTCTTTCTGTCAGGACTTCAACAGATAATTTATTTTATCTTTCAGTTCATAGGGGAATAATTTCAGTTTTTTCTTTCAACAGGTTCATAAAATCCCATTACACAGGCAAGAGAGCTGCACCTGGCAGTCATTCTAGTCGAGCGTACATCGAAACAAGGAACTCCGAGAAGTCGGAGTATGGAGGAAAGTCATCTGCACTCTCGGACACAAGCGAGGCCCCTTCGTTAGGTAAGTTAATATACTTCCTGTCCACTAGAGTTTGTTCTCCTCTAGCTGATTCTAAAGTAATAAAATGTTTTCCTAGATCTATTCTTTGTGATCTTTCATGCTTTTACAACCTTGTATTCCTGTTTTGCAAATCCTCTGCATGCTTATGCGTTACTGCAGTGAGTTAAGTCTGTGGGCTGTGTCTTTCAGAAGAGAGAATATTTCTTTGTAATAAATGATGGAACCATGCAAAAAGATCCATAAATAACAAAATGAATAACAATTGTAATGATATTTTCCACATGTAACTAACAAACACATACACACAAAATATCATCTTCTTCTCTTTTCACATTATCCCATTGTTTGACTCCCCTTTGGGTGGGGTAATGAATCGGCGAACTCCATTTCTGTCTGTTAATCCACCACTCTTTCCCTTCGGGCCCATCTGTGGTTCTTTGCTCCACTGCTGCATCCACTTTCTGTATCCACCTATTCCTTGTGCTACCTCTGTGTCTTTTTCAATCAGTCAGACAGTCAGTCAGTCACCACTGATCTGCATTTAGGGCTGTCATCCTGGTGGCATATTCCATTTTATTTGTTTAATAGTCTTTTCTTAAATGCTTTCAGAGATGTAGGAAATTTATCAAACATCTCCCTTCGTAAATTTTTCTAATTCCTGATTCCTCTTCCTTTAAACCTATTTGCCCCAATTTGTCCTCTGGAATTCCAACTTTATTTCCATATTATGTATGATCTTTCCTTCTTCTAAAAACTCCATTCAAACATGCTTATTCAGTTACTAATGTCTTTCCAAGCCATTTCTCCACTGACAGCTCAGAACATACCACTTAGTTAAGCAGCTTGCCTCATTACTCCCAAGTCTTCCCAGCCCATAGTTTGCAATGTTTTCCTAACACTACTTTTGTTAGTTAGTTAATACACAGTTCAAAAAAGGTTAGGGGAACATATTTTTAAACGTATGCTATGCTCCACAAAACAATACCTCACACCCGGGTATATTACCAACTAAACCTTTATTCTTTACCGTTGAAGTATACAAAAGAACATCGATGGATTTGCGTTCATTTTCAGAACACAAACTGAAATGTCCAAATAGAGGCGAAAACGGGTGGTAAGTCCTCCAGGGTGGATTTTTATCACAGTTGGAGAGCTTCATTATGGTGTATGTCCTCCACAAGCATTTATCACAGCTTGGAACCTATGTGGCATGCTCAGTATAAGTGAGCGGAGGTCATGTTGCTGTATCAGGTCCCATTCTTCGATGAGAGTCTTGGAGAGTCTGTGGTGGAACAGGACGCTCACGGACATTTCTGTCAAGCCTATCCCACACATGCTCGATGGGATTAAGGTCGGGACTTACTGCTGGCCATTCCATCTCTTGAATATCCAGTTCTTGCAAGACAGCTCTGGTGATGCGCACTACATGAGCCCTGGCATTGTCTTGCACGAGTACGAATTGTAATGATATTTCCCACATATAACTAACAAGCTCATACACACAAAATATCATCTTCTTCTTCTCTTTTCACATTATCCCATTATTTGACTCCCCTTTGGGTGGGGTAATGAATCGGCGATCTCCATTTCTGTCTGTTAATCCACCACTTTGTCCAACCTTGTCCATAATCTTGTCCAACCCTCCGTGTGAACTGGCCTGTCTCATTAAGTGATTCCACAAGTGTTGAATAACTGACGGAGTGACACTGAGATCCACCGCAACAAGACGAAAAGTCCATCATTCCTGGTCAAAGTGACAGCCCTTGTGACTTGAACCTCGTTAAGATGTCTCGTGGGATGTGCTGGTTTATGTACAACGTGCTTAAAATAACAGTTCATCAATCCACCATTTTATATGTACATTATTGCATCACATACACAGTTCATTCTTTTAAATTTTATTTCCACAATGTAATTCTGTCTTAGGACTTAAGCAAATCCATAAGTGTATCTTAGTTAGGCTGATGAGACTCATGTAGGGTCGAAACTAGTCCCTTGATAACATATTGTGATGTATTTATAGACATTGCAATTGGATGCCGTTATGCATCAGTAGACTAAACGCCATTTGCCGAAAATTGAGATTTTAGCGCCATCTTGTAGAGGAAGGCTTGAAATATTTATAAAAAATTCCCCACTGCATTACAAGAGGCCGTTAGTTGTTAGTAAACAGAAAACCTAAGCGACAAAGCGGGAATCAGTAAAAATGTAAATGGCATCAGTAGACTATGCGACGTTCCAGTTTGCATCATTAGACCAAGCACCACAATCCTCACATTGCGTGCGGATGACAGCGAGGGAGCCCGCGTTTTCGATAGTGCTGACATTTTTACGTGGTGATACATTGAGTGGTTTATCAAGTGACGAAGTTCAGCGATGTATCAAGTACTTCCAAAAGTAAGGAGAAGGACAATGCTACTAATGCAGCTTGCTAAGAAGGTTGCGTCTAAGAATCATTCTCTAGAATTTGATGGTGAATCTCAGGAAGTAAATCTAAATAAGTCAAGACAGGGACGGTCATGGGAAAGCAGAGTTCCCTTTCACCAGGCATTAATACCTTTGTGGCCAAAAGGAAAACCTATCTCTGAAGCCAAACTAAGAGACTTTGGTTCGCAGATGCACCTAATACCTGCAGATGCCAAACAATTTTACCAGAATCTTCAAGCAGATTCTGACATCGTGGATGATGTAGATGGATTTAATGGAGATCCTGATTTCGAGATTGAATGAACTGAGAGCAACAATCTTATTACCTGTCCAGTGCTTTGTGTGTATTTATGGGAGAAAATATCTTCAATCACATTTTCTGTCTCAAGCAGAACAAAACTTACCCATAGGCTTAAAAATATCACGTCAATACTGTACTCTCAGAATATAATATGCCCATCATTAAGGAAAATCCATTCAAAAATTATATAGACTACAATGGCTCATGTCTTAGCATTTGTATTTGACTCAGATAAGTTGAAATTCCTCAAATCAGTAAGTCGTTATAGCAACGACTTTAGAGAATAGCTTCGCTTCTAGAATTTCTCCATCTAAAACTTGAATAATGTACCGGAGTTGTAGCGCGGCTTGTGGTGGATCAAGCAATTAGCGGGCCTTTTCAGACAGTAGGAGATTCGGTTTTTAATCATGGCTGCTGCCACATTATATTTTTTGATATTTTACTGAGTAGATACTCAACAAGTTAGGGATTATTGGTGTAGCATCGTGATACATTATTCGCACTTGAGAAAAACTTTCAATTGCATCAGTAGACTAAGCGCCATTTCTTCAAGAAAATCTATGTAGTGCTAGTATATAAATGTTGAAATTTGGTGAGAAGGTACAATCTATTATCCTACAACACCAGTAACACCATGAAAAATGAAAACCTACAACCTGTTTGCCAGTCATTGACTGGGTCAGGGATGTAATGAATGAAGCAGATATAGGCTGTTAGTACGATGGGGTCGCCACTCCCAAAGTGATTTATTAATGAATGATAGATGCTATGAAAATGAGAATGGAGAGTGTTGCTGGAATGAAAGATGACAGGGAAAACCGGAGTACCCGGAGAAAAACCTGTCCTGCCTCCGCTTTGTCCAGCACAAATCTCACATGGAGAGACCGGGATTTGAACCACGGTATCCAGCGGTGAGAGGCCGACGCGCTGCCGTCTGAGCCACGGAGGCTCATCCAGTAACACCATATTTAGCAAAATTATGTTCGCTCGAATTTACACATAGAATCAAATTTAAACGCGATTATCTCGCAACCAACTTTTGGCGCTTGGTCTAGTGATGCATAACAGCATCCAATTATTGTACAGTGTTGAGTAGGTGGAATAAACTTTGTAATTATATGTAATCTTAATTCAATACGGAACCAATAATGAATTTTATAACCTTGAATACCCTGAGTAGCTAAGGTCTCAAGATATGCTGTACAACCATTGGAACCCAATCTACCAAATTAACTTTCACATACCAGACATTACAAAACATGTTCCCCTAAATTTTTTGAACTGTGTACATGGAATGTCCCAAACACTTTACATGAAATAACAGCAACAAATATTGAATGTACTTGACCAATTATACAACACACTTATTTAGAATCAGGTCGGCTCTTGTGTTGAGGCATACTGGATTCTTATGGAATTAAGATGTATCACTTGACCATTAATTATGTTCATTAGACTGTAGTGTGAAAGCTGAAATGTTTGATGCACATCTTATATCATACTTCCTCCCTCATCATCTTAAAGTTATTTCTTGTATTTCACTGCTGTTTTCTGTTGAAGTTTCCTGCTATAGCCTCAGATTGGTGTCAAGAGATTTGCAATGTTCATTGCATACATATTGATGTTATTGTGCCTGTACATTATATGTTAACATTTTATATCTGTATTCTCACTTAGAATTGTGCTGTAATTAACACTGTAAGGAAGCATTGCTAACCAATTGTGTGTTTTTTCATACATAGCATCTCATGTTCGAAGAGTTAGAGTTCCATCCCAAGCCTCAGATGTTGACCAGTTTCTGGATGACTTGTTCATGCCTGTCCTGGATGGCAACTTGGATGAGTTGTCAGATGCTCGTTCTCTTGCTGCCTCCATTAAGGGTGGAGGAGATCGCAAGGTGTCGACTGCAAATAGCCTGGAGGTGGACCCAGTGGCTGATGATGAGGTAGCGACACTCACAGGATCTTCATCTTCAGCACTTGGGTAAGATCACAAACTGTCTTTTGTAACTCTATGGTCAGTAGTATGTTTTACTTTTCGAGTATGAAATCAAATTACTATACTCCTTTGTGTACCACCACCACCACCTTGTCAAACTCCATTACTACCACACAGTTGTTCTCACAGAAGCCCTTTATACAATTGATACATCATTATTAACCACAATCAAAGACATTGAGAAAATGGAATCGCAGAGAAAAATATTCTGACTGGTGGTCCAAGATGGTATCTGGATGTGTAAAATGTTGGAAGAAATTTATTCAGTGACCGAATGATTCACTTCCGTTGCACGGAAAAGACAAATGAAACTGTGGCCATATAGCACGAATGGATGACTTGTGATTGACCAAGAAAAGCAGACAATATGAGCACAAAGGATGGCAAACAGATGCCTCTAAATACTTTGCATAGTCCTAATGGGTTTATTCCCAAGTAGTAGTAGTAGTAGTAATAATAATAATAATAATAATAATAATAATAATAATAATAATAATAAGAAGAAGAAGAAGAAGAAGAAGAAGAAGAATTATGAAAAGAGTCAATGATGTAGATGTATATTTTTTTTCTTTACATCACACCGACACAGATAGGTCTTATGGCGACGATGGGAAGGGAAAGGCCAAGGAATGGGAAGGAAGCGGCCGTGGCCTTAATTAAGGTACAGCCCCGGCATTTGCCTGGTGTGAAAATGGGAAACCACGGAAAACCATCTTCAGAGCTGCTGACAGTGGGGTTCGAACCCACTACCTCCCGATTACTGGATACTGGCCGTACTTAAGCGACTGCAGCTATCGAACTTGGTGCCTAGATGTTAGGCCCCATTAAAGAACAATAATAATAATAATAATAATAATAATAATAATAATAATAATAATAATAAAAATCATGTTAGTCGTTGTCATCAGATAAAAGCAAATATGTTGCCAACAAAATAACACATGCACCACCCAAGAATCTCTGAAGAGGAAGGCTCACTCTACCTCCAGGCAGAAAAGGCCTCTTAAAACAACAATCATCAGAATTTTAGCCCACTCTACAGGAGGCTGAAAGCTTATTTTGAATATTGTGGGTTTACAGGCAAAGCACATTGTCAAAATCTTACTTCTGAGAAAAACAGGTTTGAAAGTTTTCAGTATGTGCTTTTATAATAATATTAATATTTAAAATATATTGGTATGGTTTTAGAGTATCTAGAGATGGGCTGAGTGGCTCAGACAGTTGAGGCGCTGGTCCTCCGACCCCAACTTGGCAGGTTCAATCCTGGCTCAGTCCAGTGGTATTTGAGGGTGCTGAAATACGTCAGCCTCACATCGATAGATTTACTGGCATGTAAAACAACTCCTGCGGGACCAAATTCCGGCACCTCGGTGTCTCCAAAAACCAAAAAAGTAGTTAGTGGGCGTAAAGCAGTAACATCATTATTATTATTATTATTGTACCCAGAGGTACACCCGCTCCGTACGTTTAAAACTGGCGCCTTGTATAAGGCCCTCTGTAACATAATCTTGCAAACTACTAGTACAGGAAGTTTGGACATTTTTCGACAGATGTCTCTACTATAAACTTAGGTTTTGCCCTCTGGGGTGATGATGAACTATTAAAATTCAAGAGTAATTTCGTGTATTAAAGTTTCCTAAACTGGAATGTGTAGAGTTTGTTTTTGATGCTCAAAAGTTATCAACATTTCTATCTCTTCCCGCCAACTTAAGGCGTTGGCCAATGAAAATTTTTTTACATTTATTTATTCACCAATGATAAAATTTTGATGACTGAGCTCGATAGCTGCAGTTGCTTAAGTGCGGCCAGTATCCAGTAATCAGGAGATAGTGGGTTAGAATCCCACTGTCGGCAGCCCTGAAGGTGGTTTTCCATGGTTTCCCATTTTCACACCAGGCAAATGCCAGGGCTGTACCTTAATTAAGGCCACTGCCGCTTCCTTCCCATTCCTAGGCCTTCCCTATCCCATCATCGCTATAAGACCTATCTGTGTCGGTGCGACGTAAAACAAATAACAAAAAAACAAATTGATGTTTATTTGATTATCCAATGAGAATTGGGGGTGTATCAGGGACTTGGGCCCAGAGTTTTCTGAAACCTTCCGCTCTGCTATAAAAGCTGGCACATTTTTGGACCAGGTTGTCTTAATGATCGCTCCAGTCTAGAGTGTGTTCGTAACGGAGGCGGGGGCCGCCTCATCCATCTTCGGTAGATCCACCAGCTCAAGGTAGTGGCAGATCTGTGATAGTCTTTCAAAGCTAGCTCGAGGGGAAGGTTTCAAATCTTTAGCAATATAACTTTGTTTTCTAAAATGTAAATTTCAAACTCTAAATGTAAATTTCAAACAAGCCAAAAGAACTTTACCGAAATCAGGGAATAGAGAGTGAGGTACCCTTTCTTATTCCCTCTCAGCTTGATTTGGAGATGACTATGATTTTGTAACCTTTTCTATCTTGTATTTCCTGTAATTTATATGTTTTTCTCCATCTGGTCACCTCCGTAGTATAGCCTTAGCCTCTGTAACGTCGGGCCATAAGCCCAAATAGGGTTTTAAGCATTTCATGTAAATTTTAAGAAGCGTAAGTGTTCTCCTCCTCACCATTGTGGATTTTGGGCCAGTAAATGTAACCTTTTGTTTTTACCAAAGGCTGTGTAGAATGGGTACTTGTTACTCCTGTTAAACTCTATTTCATTCTTGTCTTGTTAAAGACATCAGACTGTTGAGCAGTTAAGACAGTGAATACTGTTTAATTTTGTTAATGTTGGTTGTGCCTTTCATAGGCCTGGAAAGTGAGAATTTTCAAAAATAGATTCCGAAGTGTAAATTTGTAGAGCAAGGATGCTCTTCCTTCTGATGTAAAAATTGGGAGATCTGTCTCCTTGACTGTTCATTGAATGGAGCAGTAGTGCTCCAGTAAGATTTGTAACTGGGAGCTTCAAAGCTCAGCCTGTAAAATTATCTGATTATTCTAGACCTCTCTAAAAGTGTTTTTCAAGCTTATGGCTAAACTTCTATAACTGATTGTTAGTTACTTGGCAAAATATTGAGGGGGAAAAAAAAAAAAAGGTTAAGAAAGGAAATAAAACGGCCAATTTTAAAATTTAAAATTAATTTTCTGACTGTGTGGTTTTCCTCCAGGTACTCCGGTTTTCCCTGTCATCTTTCACTCCAGCAACACTCTCCATTCTCATTTCATAAGCATCTATCACTCATTAATATATCACTTTGGGAGTGGCGACCCCATTGTACTAACAGCCTATATATATGTTTCATTCATTATATCCCTGACCCGGTCAATGACTGGAAAACAGGTTGTAGGTTTTTTTTTTCTCTGACTGTGTCATATCCACCCATTCATGCCCGCACCTTCTTTCACCTCTGCGTTCCACAATATCTCTGTAACAATCATTATTATTATTATTATTATTATTATTATTAGAGTATCTAGAATAGTACTGTGTAGTTGAAATGGCATTAAATTATTTTACCTGAAAGAAATTTCTTTCTTGAGACTTACTTTACAAAGGAGACTTAGCAAGAGAATGCAGATTACATAATTAAATAACCAAAACAAACTCGTACAACGAAATGAATATTGTCTGCGAATAGAGCATTAAAAAGTCACATAGAGCAGTGTGGAAAAATCAAAAACTCCAGTGTGGAAAAGTAAAAAATTCAAAAACTATGTCTATTGCTTTTACTCATTGTTGACATTTAAGCTGTCATTTTTTAACGTACCAAGGGAGATGTTCAATAAATTTCCAATTTCTTTGAAATCATTTAGGAAAAGTCTAGAAAAACAACAGATAGGGAACCTGCCACCTGGGCGACTGCCCTAAATGCAGATCAGTATTGATTGATTGATTGATTGATTGATTGATTGATTGATTGATTGATTGATTGATTGATTGATTGATTGATTGATTGATTAAGTCAGTGGTAATGAAACCTGTTCAGTTAATAACTCTGTGAATTAGCTTCCAGAGGTCTATGTGTACACTACATTAGTGGTCAGTCCTTCTGGGAAAAGGACAAAGAGGTCACTCCTTTACTGACTCAAGGCACTAAATCCTTGGTTTCAAGCTACAACTTCCATGCACTCTGGTGTCCAGTCTGTAAATTACCAAGAACCAACCAGAAACCCAATCGAATAGCGCTCGGCCAACAGGTACTCAAGAACACAGGTTTTAACACATAAAAGCATAATTTCCTGGAGAACAATTAGTTACAAAGGAAATGCATATGATAATTTTTGTAAAAAAAACCTGAATTTGAAGTGCATGTGCTGGGTTTTATTTTGTGATAGGACTAACCATTTGCCCATTATTTTGGATTTTAGTGGATGAAACATGCACAAGTTCAGTAAATACTTATACATTACAGTAATGGCCACTATTTTGAAACTACTAATTGCTGAAAAATTGGAATGGCCAGCCTAACGGTGTAGGGGTAGCATGCCTGCCTCTTACCTGGAATCCTCTGGTTTGATTCCTGGCTAGGTCAGGAATTTTTACTTGGATCTGAGGGCTGGTTCAAGGTCCACTCAGTCTACGTGATTACAGTTGAGGAGCTATCTGATGGTGAAATGACGGCCCTGGTCTAGAATGCCAGGAATATCGCCAGAGAGGATTCGTCATGTTGACCACATAACCTCATAATCTGAAGGCCTTCAGGCTGAATAGCGGTCGCGTTGTGGACCATGGCCTTCGGGGCTGTTGTTCCATAGGGTTTTGTTTGGTTCGTGTTTATACTGAATATCTGAAATATATCCATACCAAATTTCAGTTCATTTGGTCCTGTGGTTTTGGTGTGATTGAGCGGAAAAAAGCCCAGAAGCCATCTCGTACTAAGCTGTTATGCAATTTTTTGCAAATAATTTCACAAATATTATTTTGTCAGTTTTTTTGTTGTCAGTTTCCTCTCAGAATGTTTGTTTGTTTTATAGTTTAGACGTTTTGTAATCTCAGAAGGCAGACTGACAGACATAGAGATATTGTCTCTTGTTAGTTATATACCAATAGTTAATAATGTGGTTTATCTGTTCTTATAGGTGGCCTAGCGACCAAAATTCAGCTGTTGAAAATGTAGATGATTACATCAACGACCTCTTCAAACCAATTTTTGTTAATGACAGCTTGAGAAGATTAACCAGAGCTTCTACTCTTGCTGATGCCATAAAAGGAGGAGGTGGAATGGAAGCCCCTCAAGTAAGTATATCTTGTAATTGATAGGTTTCTTATAAGAACTCCACTAGCCCATGAAACAATGATTGAAATACATTTATTGTATTCCATTTTGTACTTGCACCAAGTTAAAATGATCCTTTCTGCTCTGCAAGATGAAGTTTAGAAGGTGAATGGCAAGTGGGTGGGGGAAAAAAAAAAAAAAATCTGCAAAGGGTACTATGGTCATTGGTACTAGTGCCAGTTAGTTTATTCAGGAAAACTTTATTTATTTGAATGTCTGAGGGGCGTTCACTTTCATGAAATTATGGTGAGATTTTTAAGAAGTTTAGAAATTACCTGTAATTTTTAAAATCAAATCTGCATATTCTTTTTTGCAGTTCAGTGGAATGTGCAGTTCAAATACCAGAATTCATTGAATTTATATGATTTTGATTAAATTATTTGAAGAACCTTGACAACACATTCTAGAATCTCGAAGACATCCCTTCAGAAAACACAATTTTCTTAATTGTTTCTTTTATATCAGTTCTAATTTTTGCACCACAAATTATTTTATAAAATTTAAGATGTATCTGAGAAAGTAGCCTAAATCATGTTGTTCATATGAATAAAATACACTACTACGCAAAATTTCATGCACACATCTTCAGTGGTTTTTAAGTTGTGAGGAAAACCATGTGTAGAAATAAAAGTTACACAAAATGAGCAACAAACATAGTGGGATGTAGCAAGTGATATACATGGACATTTACAAACATATCTTTTCAAGCAATGGCATGTTCTTTTTCCTCTCCCAGATTAAATAGGAAAACATATTCCATAAAGAAAACATTGAAAAATACAAATTTTGATCCATTAAAGTGTAACCTCCCCTTATCTCTCCCAGTCCCTCTTAAGACTGAAGGTCTCTCTTATGGTTATCTTATGAGTAAAATAGTTTCCAGCTAAATGTCTTAAAATGATGGAAAATTTATCATTTTACTTGGGTGTACTTCCAGCTCAAACCAAGATTCTCATGTGCTTCTTACATCATCATCATCATCAATGTCCCACTCCAGTCGCCCGGGTGTGGTTAACAAGCCTCCTCCATTCCTTTCTGTCCTTCCACTTTTCCTGCTCCATTACTTCTGCCACATCCAATCTAGCTTCTCTAATGTCCTTCCAGATCTGATCCACCCACCTTCTTCTCGGTCTTCCAACTGGTCTCTTTCCCTTAACTTCTCATTCCATTCCCTTCTTGCTACCCGTTCCTTTCCTATTCTTTTTACATGTGCCAACCATCTCAGTCTTGCTTTCTGTATGTTCTCTACTAATGGTTCCATATTTAGCTCTTCTCTGGTTTTAATATCTTGAATTCTATCTCTTCTTGTCTTTATAACCAATGTTCTTAAAAATTTCATTTCTACTGCTTGGATCTTACTTTGTCTCTTATTAGTTACCAGCATTGCTAGTCCGTATATTACAATTAGTGTGAAATACTGTTTATATAATGTTAATTTTGTTCTCTTGAGTACTTTGTGGATCTCTTTTCGTGAGGGTGCACACTTCATTACCATAGTTTAGAAAACTACAGAAAACTTCAGTTGTATGAAATATCTTTTTGTGAGGGTGCATGCTTCAATACCATAGGTCAATATTGGTATGAAATAGCTGCTAAACATCATCAGTTTGGCCAGTTTTGGAATCACGTCATCCCATAAAAATTGTTCTTATTTGTTGGTAGAAAATGGTAAAAGATGCTAATCTTACCTTAATTGTAAAGGAGAGTTTATTATGAATGTCAGGGACGTATGAGCCCATCCATAGAAGCATATTTTCCTTTATAATGTAATATTTTGCGTGTCATTGTCCATATCTCCTGCAGCTACTACTACTGCCATTGGCCAAAATTTGATGTAATGATCATGTCACTCCAGAAATCAATACAGATGGATTTAGTTACCAGCTACCACAAGTTAAAAAATCCTAAACAATGTTGGCCAATTGTCTGACACGAAACAATGTCCCTGCACATTTCCTTCAAGAGGCTCTCTGCTAAGCACCCTTGACTTGTTAGACCAAGATTTTTTGCCACTAGCCAGGACTTGCACAGTCTATTAAAGAAGAACTGTAGAGAAAACTGTGGTTCCAGGATTGTGCAGTTGGTTACAGTTAGTTGAAAGTAACTAAGCCAATGGGTGCACTATAGGTGAAGCATCTAAGAATTAGCAACAAAAGACAATCATGTCATGGCAAAATGTATGGACTGCAGGTGAAACACCAAGTAACAAGCCTGCAGGTCCTTTAGTAAAGTTGTACCTCTTTCTCCATTGTTAATTTAATGTGTAGTCTTTGTTGATGTTCGGCTTTTATAGTTGTGGTTTCTTAATTGCTGGATGCTTTGTAGGCAATAAGTCTTATGAATACAGATTGAAATGTGTCGAGCTTAATGAATAATGTATAAGCCTATCTGAATCATATTTGCCTGGTTAATTTCTTTGTTAGATTAATAACTGCCTGTTATACCCATCATTCAATGGTTAGTTTTTGTACAACTGCAACAGTAATGCTATCTGGCAGAGTAGATAGACAGCAGAAGAGACAGAGCACCTTAATGAACCAACCCACCGACCCACTCACCCACAGTCTCTGGTATAAGCAATGGAAACGAACAAACAAGTGTCAAAATCAAGTCTATATATGACTTGAATCAGCCATGATGATGATGATGATGATGATGATGATGATAATGATGATGATGTGTGCTATTATAACATGACTACAATATTCATGAAATATTAACTTAGCTAATTTCTACAATCCTTAATGATAACAGAAGTGGAAGCATGAAGAAATTGATGGTACTTACTAGGGAATTGAATTTAACAAAGAAGTCAGCCAGGGATAACATGATGGCAATGCATAGTTGTCAGTCAGATGAATTTTAGTGATATATAGAAGGGTATGTATAGGTACTTTAAGGAAGAAACAGGTTCCAAGAGAGACATTCCAGGAATCATTTATAAATAAAGGGAGTGTATATATGAGGATTTACAAAAGGATGAAGTATTCAGTCAACAATACGTAAAGATTGTTGGATAGAAAGATAATGTCCAGGTGCTGTACTAACCAATACAGATATCAAATTTAATTCATAATTTTTAGTGGCACAAATTTTGTTTCCAATTTTCAACCTTAGGGCAGTTGTTTTGCTCTCCTGTAAAACAATGTTTTTGTTACATATGAGATCTCCGTTTTTAAACAGCGATATTATGAATATCCCATAATTTTATATAATACTAGCAAGATACCCGTGCTTTGCTACGGTATTATACTGAAATTTATAATTGAATGCTAATTGTTTTAGATATATAATCCTCCGAAATTCGCGATCTGACTCGTTTTCTGCGAGAATCCGCCAAAATTCGCGATCTGACTCGTTTTCTAATAGATTACGGTATGTTTCCTCACATTTTTCAATCTTTCTTTCCAGCAATCGATTTCGTACTTCCCGGGCTAGGTCCAGATATTCCACCCCGTCAGTTGGGTCCCTAAATCTTTGCCATCTTTTCCTATAAGCGTTTTTAATATGGATCAAATCCTTCAGGAGATCCGGCGTGGTGTCGTCTTAGGTGCCTTGGCGGTACTGAACCCGCGGCCGGACTGCATTCTTAGTCATTACCCGTCCAGGACCATTTTCCAGGGGGGTCCGCACATTTGACAACGGCCCAGAACATTATTATTATTATTTTTATTATTATTATTATTATTATTATTATTATTATTATTATTATTATTATTAAAAGATGTTCTGAACCCCACAGCAAGCTGCAAGATCGCTACTTGGCGGTAAATTACATCTGCTGCCAGTGTCATTGTTACAATGTGACCAGCACCATCGTCGCGCGTAGGCAAGTGTGCGGGATTTCTGGCGATACCAATGACATACTTCCGTGCATTGTTGACCTTATTATAGAGGTGAACAATTTGACGGTCCATCTCATTCCTATCGTTTATTTCAAATGTGTTTAAATTTTTATTTACATGCCAGGAGGATCTACTGTAATCTAAGAACGTTCTCCGAAGGAAAAGATGGCTGTTGAAAACCAGCCCAGGAAAGATTAAAAATGATCGGTTTATGATCAGAATAAGTACATCGAAACTATATAGCCTGTTTCCAGTCATTCGACAGGGTCAGGAATGGAATGAATAAAGCCCCATCTAGCAGCGACAATAGGAATTGTGCCGGCTGCCGAAGCACACCTCTGGGGCAATGATCGTTGAATGACAAATGAAATGAAATATTGGACAGTGTTGAATGAATGATGAGAGAGAAAATCGAAGTATCCGGAGAAAAACCTGTCCCGCCTCCGTTTTGTCCAGCACGAATGTCACATGGAGTGACCGGGATTTGAACCACGGAACCCAGCTGCGAGAGGCCGGCGCGCTGCCGCCTGAGCAACGGAGGCTCCTTAAGTACATTATGAACAGTAAAATCAATTGATCTCACCTCCTTTTACACCCCACCGCCGTTAAGTTTATTTACACCCCCCCCCCCAAAAAAATAGAAGACGTGTTTCTTTATGTTTAAAAGATATTCCAAACCCCAATGTTCACATCTGTTACATTCAGTTTTGAGATATAAGTATCCCCATAAAAATAATTCACTTTATTTTCACTTCCTTTCACACTCCCCTCCCGTAAGTGAATTTTTCGGCAAAATATACTTGTTTCCTTGATAGTAAAGGATTTTCTAAATAGTAATTATCACGACTCTAACTTCTTCAGTTTTTGATTTATGTGTCTTCATGAAAGGAATTCAACTCCTTTTCACTCCCGCCCCCCAAACGCGTTTTTCTTTGTTTAAGGAGATTCAAATACCAATTTTCACGTCCGTAACAACTTTAGTTTCTATTAGATGTATGTATTCTCATACAATTAATTCAATTAATTTTTCAATTCTTTCACCCCCCCCCCACCCCCCCTTCATTGGATTTTCCGAGAATACGTGTTTCTTTACTTTTAAAGCAGATTCCAAAGCAGATTTCACGTCTGTAATATCTTCATTTTTGAGATATCAGTAGCCTAATTAAAAGAATTCAACACCATTTTCAGTCACTTTTACCCCCCCCCCCTTCCACCCAAGTGGTATTTCCGAAAGCTGAAAATACACGTTTCTTTATTTTTAATAGAGATAAAAATACCATTTTTCACTTCTGTAACATGTTAAGTTTTTGAGATATACTGTAGAAATTCACTTTTTAAAATTTCACCCCTTTTTATTTCCCCTTACGTGGAGTTTCCGAAAACAAATCACCTATCTTTCTTTACATTTACAGGAGATTCCAAATACCCACTTTTTACGTCTATAACATTTTACGTTTCTCAGATATTCTGTAGATATAGTCTTTCAAAAAATTCACCCCAGTTTGTCACTCCTGTTTAACCCCCATTAATTGGATTTTCCAAAAACAAAAAAATACGTGTTTCCTTATTTTTAAAGGAGCTCCCATATACAAATTTTCAGTTCCGTAATATTTTCAGTTTCTGAGATATATGTATCCTCATTAAAGGCATTCATCCCATTATTCACCCATTTACACCCCTCCTATTGGGATTTAAAGAAAGCAAAAAATACGTGTTCTTGTATTTTTAAAGAAGATTCTAAATACCATTTTTTTACATCTGTAAACTTTTAAAGTTTTAAGATGTAGACACACTCATTTTAAAAATTCACCCCCCTTTTCACCCTCCATTATTTGGATTTTCCAAAATCAAAAAAATACCTGTTTCTTTATTTTTAAAGTAAATCCCAAATACCAATTTTCAGGTCTGTAATATCTTCAGGTTCTGAAATATAAGTAGCCTCATTAAAGGCATTCAACCGCTTTTTCACCCTTTTCCACCCTTCCAATTGGGATTTTCCGAAAACAAAAATATACATGTTTCTTTATTTTTAAAGGAGATTCTAAATGCCAATTTTTACATCTTTAAACTTTAAAAGTTTTGAGATATAGATAGACTCATTTTAAAAATTCACCCCCTTTTCACACCCCCCATTAATTGGATTTTCCAAAAACAAAAAATATGTATTTCTTTATTTTTAAAGGAGATCCTAAACACCAATTTTCAGGTCTGTAATATCTTCAGTTTCTGAGATATAAGTATCCTCATGAAAGTCATTCAACCACGTTTTCACCCCTTTTCACCCCTCCTATTGGGATTTTCCGAAAACAAAAAAATACGTGTTTCTTTGTTTTTAATGAAGATTCTAAGTACCAATTTTTACATCTGTAAACTTTAAGAGTTTTGAGATATAGATGCACCCATTTTAAAAATTCACCCCCTTTTCACCCTCCCATTAATTGGATTTCCCCCAAACAAAAAAAATACGTGTTTCTTTATTTTTAAAAGAGATCAAAAGTACCAATTTTCATGTCTGTAATATCTTCAGTTTCTGAGATATAAGTACCGGTATCCCGATTAAAGGCATTCAACCCCTTTTTCACCCTTTTGTGCCCCTTCTATTGGGATTGTCTCAAAACAAAAAAATACGTGTTTCCTTATTTTTAAAGAAGATTCTAAATACCAATTTTCACATCTGTAAACTTTTAAAGTTTTGAGATATAGACACACTCATTTTAAAATTTCACCCCTCTTTTCACCCCCTTAGCGACGGAATATCCAAAAATCCTCTCTTAGCGAGCACCTACATCTTAATATGAATATATCTCCAAAATTTCATTTCTTTATGTCCAGTAGTTTTGGCTCGGCGATGATGAATCAGTCAGTCAGTCAGTCAGTCAGTCAGTCAGGACAAGCTACTTTATATATATAGATTATTATTTTATCATGTTGACCATGACCACTGCAAACTACATCTCACTTGATATCAACTAAAATTTCATCATTATGTTTGTCAAGTCCTCAAGTCAGAGTCAAACAACGGCAGCTTTCGGTTTCACTCCAATCACCAGTATGACATCGCCAGCTCCAGTTATGATGTCAGGGATGATGTCTCCACCTCCCATGATGATGCCAACAATTCCTCTTTATACCCCTGCAGGTAAGAAATTGTATACTTTTCATTCAATCAAATGCAGAGGAAGTTTGAGAATTTACGAGGGGTCATCTGACAATGGTAAGTGTGGATGTAGATATGAATGTGCATATGTGAAAAACTGATGCATGTATTGTGGCATGAGAAGAATTCATCTCCTATGCTTTTCCCTGAAAATACCTCTTGCTTCTTGTGTGCAAATCTGGAGGAAAAATTTCAGCACTCTTGGTAAAATTCTTAGGGTGTATTGCTGGTATGTAAAGAGAACCATTAAGGGCACACCTTGACATCTATTACTATTTTTATTATTTCATGTATAATTTCACACAAGAATTTCAGTTTTCAATTAATCATATTGTTTTCATGAGTAGATGTGAGAGGAATTGGAATCCCCAAAGGAGATATTGACAGAATCTCGCCTGAATGATTTTCTCTCTTGTCACTGATGAGAACAGCCTGGTCCATTGAAAATACTAGTTCTTTTGTGAATTTACATGTGTATGTTTACTTACTTCCAGGTGAACTTTTGCTTGATCTGTTGCATCCATTCTATCTTCTCTCTGTGTAATTTGTATGTCCAGGCAAAAATACTTTCATATTTACGAGTTTAAATATATGTTAATACTGTAAGACTGTTGCCATCTGCTTTGTGTTTCTGTTTTACATATTTCAGCTCATGTGTACTTCAATCTGTATTCACAAACTCAAACTGTAAATTTAAACTTGAGGCATATTTTGTTACGTTCATAATTTGGGGTGTGTTAAGAGTGGACATGATTCTTCTCATTTACCTCTGGGTAGGTTACTATTTGTACCACCAGCCGCACCATAAGCTACAGCATCTTCCATTTTTTTAATATCAGTTGTTATTGCATCTTTTGTTATTGCTGTTGTTTTGTTTGTTTTCTTATGGACAGTGATTTTTTTAATATTGCTTTTGATGGGGAGTTTGGGTTTGTGTTTGTGAATATGGAGGTAGCTTAAACAACTGCACTCTTTCTGGCTATAATTCTTTTCATAAACCCTATTTGTACTTGTTACTATGTCTCATTTAATATTTATGCATTTTTTAAATTGCCAAAGAAGGGTAAAAATCTATAGGGTGACCATATGTCCTTGTTTCTTAAGGCACATCCTGTTTTTTCAGACAAAACAGTGCAGGTGGACTTCTGGAAACTTTGACAAATACCTTCTTTTTTGAGATTGGGAGAAAATTTTAATTTAAATCACAAGAGTTGCCTCCTGCCATTGATATATCAACAAATCACAGCAAGGAACACTCAAGCACTCAGTCATGGTTACAGATGTACAAAGACCTTTTCTTAGTTAATGTCTGATGGACAAGAGGGAGACAATTTAAAACAAAGACGGCAAAATCATAGTAAGTTTCCAGTACAATTTCAAACATTCACACTCATTGGAATTTCATGAATAATTGACAGATAACAAAACGTTGCTAACAGAGATAGGTTCTTCAATGAACTAGGTGCAGTACTCTTAGTATTGAAAGGAAGATGGAGATTGAAATCATGTATCATTGTGAAGACAGTGTCGATATTGAAAAAGATGAATAATTTAACAGTTCTTCATAGCTTAATTTGAAACTTAAATAAATGGTAAAATATTGTACTTTTCTGTAAGCCATCATTTTAAACCTAAATAATATGACCAAATAAGGTTAGACAAGACTACAGAAGTTATGTACCGGTATTGTAAATACTGCCCATGGGAAGTTGATTAATGTGAGTTGAATAGGCCTGTGGTGTCAACTGTCATGTTTTTATACCTCTGAGATATGGTCACCCTAAGAAAACATTTTATTTTCTGTAATGTGCCAAGATGGTGAAAGTTTGATATTTGAATGCAGTAGACATTACTACCAGAGTTTATTGAATGAACAATTCAGTAAACTCTCTCCGAGAGTAGTAGTTCATTTCTTGATCTCTGTTGCTCAATTGCATTACTGTGGTGTCAACACTGGCTATAGGAACAGAGGAGCAATGATTTCCTGTCAATTTTTAGTTTAGGAATGAAATAAGGATTAGTAAAGTCTAATAAGGAACAGTCTGTGGTAAAATTCATATTTAAAATATGTGTTAAGAATAGCATTCAGTTTGAGACCAATGGCCGGCCTCGCAGTGTAAGGGTAGTGTGAGTACCTCTTATCCAGAGGCCCCAGGTTCAATTCCTGGCCAGGTCAGGGATTTTTTTTTTTTTGACCTGAGTGCTGGTTTGGGGGTCCACTCAGCCTACGTGATTACAATTGAGGGGCTATCTAATGGTGAGATGGCAGCCCCGGTCTAGGAAGCCAAGAATAATGGTCGAGAAGATTTGTCATGCTAATCACAAGACATCTCATAATCTGCAGCCCTTCAGGCTGAGCAGCGGTCACTTGGTAGGCCATGGCCCTTTGGGGTTGCTGCGCCATGGGGTTTGTTTGTTGTGTTTAAGACTATTGACATTTTATTGCCCCCCCCCCTCTCTCTGTCCTTTTGTTCAGAGACTCAATATTTGAACTTAGCAACATGATGTACTCTCCATATTACAGAAAGTATTAAAAGTAAGGTAACTTTTACACAACATTCTTTTTTGATTTTGAATTGAGCAGTCAAAATATAGTACAAATGGCTTAATCAATAAATAAACATTTGTTCTGGGTTGTTTAGGTTCTGATGTATTTAATTTTATTCACAGTTTTATTATACTGTTATATTTTGTATCTGCTTGCAAGGTAACATTTAACAGGATTTCTTGGTTATATGATCGTGATCTGTAGAAGTCGTGTACTCATATGACCATGTAATGTGACAGTATAATCTCACTCATAGAAGAGACTTGTGAGAGAAATTGTTGTTAATTCATTTTATGGTATTTTTAATCATAAACATTGCTTAACAGAGCTCTTTCTATGTAAGTAAAATATGTTTTTATGGGCTCAGCCAGGAAGGATTATTAACATGCTAGCCTGTTACAGCAAATATTGAAGTTAATAAATGAACTACTAGATCTCTCTGCTTTTTCTACCACTCTCTATTCTCCTTCCTTCCACTATCCACTTCTTTCACTTTATCTACTACTAGGGATGGGTCCAGTTAGTTCATTTGCTTGAACTAGATACCGTTCATAGCCTTGAGTCATTCAAATGAACGAGGTAGTTCATGAGGTGATGTCATAGAAACAGCCCTTGCGGCACTTCATTCTAATGAACGAGTTAGTTTATTATGAACACGAACAGAAAACAGCTACACAATGCCGTCGCCAGTCTGTTTAAGTGAAGAAATGGTTTCTACGAGAGACTGAGAGGCAGATAAACTTTCTAATTTCCTCTTCCCCCAGTTGAGAATTGTGAGATGTGCTGTCACCTGACCATTAACACAGCACGCCATTGGCCATTCTTGTGCAAGCTTATTTGTCGTTCAAATGAACGAGGTAGTTCATTTGTGCTGTCTTCATGGAAACAGCTCTTGGGGCACTTCGTTCAATGAACAATGTCGTTCAAATGAACGAGGTAGTTCATTTGTGCTGTCTTCATGGAAAGAGCTCTCGCGGCACTTCGTTCAAATGAACGAGGTAGTTTATTATGAGCATCTTAGCAACAGCATAGCGGTGCAAGCTAGTACGTATATTTTACGATAGATGGTGCTTGCTTAGGTCTTCGTCCTCCCTTAATATGAATGACAAACCATATAGTCTTCGACTGCACTCCACCTCTTACGCTATTTAAAGCTCAGCGGTTCGAGGGGCATATGAATCAGCTGTTTGAGAGAGAAGTTATCTACCGGTTTTATCCACGGGAAGTCCGGCTCCATGGCTAAATGGTTAGCGTGCTGGCCTTTGGTCCAGAGGGTCCCGGGTTCGATTCCCGACCAGGTTGGGGATTTTTACCTTCATTGGTTAATTCCAATAGCTCGGGAGCTGAGTGTGTGTGTCGTCTTCAGCATTAGAATTCATCACAGGTAGGGCCCCATTCTCATAGACACGCAGGTCGCCTATACGGAGTCAACTCGAAAGACCTGCACTCAGCCTCTTCGGAGGCCACACGCCATTATTTATACATGGGAAAACATTTCTCTAAGATGATAATTGTCCTTTTTAGCTGTTAAAGACCTGGGGAAGACAAATCCTGTGGAAACGTTCTGTTAATAAGGAATGTTCCTAAATAACTAACTAATTTTACAATGCTGTATAAGTCTTTTCAAGTGTTTACTCTATAAAACCAGTGTCTTTCCTTATGCTTGACACTACACTCATCAGAGTGGGATGTGTCAGGCCCTACCCACTGACGGTAGGATGTACGCAGGTGAATTTATCAGAAGCCCGTTAACTTTTGATATGCCCTATTGATGTGTAAAATCTAATTCCCTTAATATTTCCATTAATATTACATTGTAATAAAGGGAGTAAT
The DNA here is from genome assembly GCF_040414725.1 of Anabrus simplex. NCBI lineage: Eukaryota > Metazoa > Arthropoda > Insecta > Orthoptera > Tettigoniidae > Anabrus > Anabrus simplex. The sequence continues at coordinate 100,193,948 of NC_090271.1, read as the reverse complement.
GATTGAAATTACTGGTATGAACTTCTATAGTTTTCTGTCGATCACCACCTAATTTTAACCACTACTACATACATCTCATTTTAGACATCATTACACATGGGACAGGACAGATAGTGACAGAGAATAGGAATCATCTCACACGAAAAAGAGTTGAGCAACTATAATTTCTGAACAGTAATATCTGAACTGTTTAACGGCCCCCATTTATTGTTACGGTTTCCATAGATGTCGAGGTGCCGAAATTCTATTCCGCAGGAGTTCTTTTACGTGCGAGTAAATCTTCTGACAAGAGGCTGTCATATTTGGGCACCTTGACATTTATGAGTGTTTTCTATGTGGTATGAACAATTTTAACATATGTTGTTATTTTAGTTGATTATTCTTCTCCGTCGATACACTCATCTTAAGATAACCTATGCGTACTGAATACAATTCCGTAGTCTCGTGTTGGTTACCACGTGATAACATGATTTTGCTACTCCGCTCCAAGTGCGTGTGATTTTGTTGTGCCTCATGTTGTTAACATTGATTATTTTGTGTGTAGATAAAGTATTTATTTACCAGTGCCCGTGTATAATTCCCACGATTGTGTATTATAGAACGCTTACAGTACGTAAGTGCCAGACTGTAAACACTTTATTTTTTTCGTAATGTTTTAAGAAGTAAACCTGCGACATTATCACCCCATTGTGTGTATTGTGGACTGTATCTTGCATAAGACCGGACTCGAACAAACATGAGCTCAGTTATAGCTAACAGGCAAGTACGACATTCTGCCATCTTGGAATATGATTGCCATCTTTCGGAGCTCCTTAGCACGAACAGAAAACAAGTACTCAATGCACAGCGCCGTCGATGGTTGAGAAGTGTGAGAGGAAAGAGGAGATGAGCTGGCATGTGATCATTAACACTGCACATCATTGGCCATTTATGTGCGAGCTTATTTTATCATTCAAATGAATGAGGTAGTTCAAATAACGAGGTAGTTCATTTGTGCTGTCTTCATAGAAACAGCTCTTGCGGCACCTTCATTAAATGAACGAGACGCGAGCTAGTACGTACATTTTACAATAGATGGTGCTTGCTTAGGTCTTCGTCCTCTAACATGCTGTATATTCATGTGAACGACCCGTTCAAAATATTTGAACGAACTCGTACCAGTTCAAATAAAAGAGTCGTTCAAATGAACTAGTTCATGAACTCTATCTACTACTACAACTACTACTAATACCATCTATCTTCTATAGCATAGTATTTATTACATGAGCAGAGCACTGTTACATTATGCACAAAAAGAAGTAACACATACAATAAAAAGTGAATATGAAAGATAACTTTGGTGAAAGACGTACGATGTCTCCGATCTCTGTTTACCAGTCCTGAGAGTTTGCAACAAACCCAACATTATTGTAGTCAGAAAAAAACGAACAACGATGTTAAGTTTAAAGTTAAAAACTTTTATTTTATAACCACCTATTCAATACAAAGATAATGCACTCAATTATTTATAAAATATTCATGAGGTACATTGGTTAATAGGACATGTTTCGTTCGTCTTTGCGAACATCATCAGCTATAAAGATGAACGCAAAGACGAACGAAACATGTCCTATTAACCAATGTACCTCATGAATATTTTATAATTGAGTGCATTATCTTTGTATTGAATAGGTGGTTATAAAATAAGAGTTTTTAACTTTAATACATTATCTTCAATACGGTCTAATTATGAGATTTATCACATGAGATGTTAAGTTTATCGAAAAGATCTAGTTTATTATAAATAGTCCGTTATTGGGCATTATAAATTTTCCAGCTAACTCATTCCTGGTTGCCAGCATTTCGCCCCAGTGTGCTAAGTTGGGCTCATCAGTTGGTAAATAGCACACCTACTAAGACACATGGCTAGTGCATACCGTGGAGGCCACTGCGTAGGCTACTTGGAGCCACCGGCAGTGCCAATGCACTATGAGAGACTCTTGTCTCATTACCCAAAATAGATGCCTGTCTGATACACTAGCCATGCGTCTTGGTAGGTGTGCTATTTACCAACAGATGAGCCCAACTTAGCACACTGGGGCAAAACGCTGGCAACCAGGAATGAGTTAGCTGGAAAATTTATAATGTCCAATAAAGGACCATTTATATTGGTATTATAAATTTACTCATTCGGGACAAATATTTCAGGTTCCCTATAGGAATCAACATCTATATCATGATCTAGTTTGCAGAGTGTGGTGAAAGTTTGTCAGACTGTGTAGAGGTTTCATGCACCAATTTTACTTCTTCTAGAAATGTTACCGTTCTAAGCATGATGCATTTCAACATTTATCGTATGTATGTAGAATTTCTCAATTACTAATGTACAGTAAGAACATGCAAAATAAAATTATTTATTTGGACATAATATTTGCAATTAAAAATACCATAAAATCTTGTTCAACATTTGACCATTGTATAGAACACAACAAGCACACGTGTAATTTTTTGGGTAAGCATAGCCCACGGTCTTGAAGTGAAGTACAGTATAATGTCAACATTTGCCTGGAGCAAATGTGGAAAATCTTGGGAAATAATTATACTCAGGTTAGCAACTATTGGTGCTGGAATTTGAATCTTGAATCTCTAGTGAGACAGGATAGCTGAGTGGCATAATCGTAAGCTTCTTACTGAAGAGTCCTTGGTTTGATCCCAGCCAATGCATGTGAACATTTTTAAATGATGTCACATCCTTATGGTTCAGATTGCATGTAAAACAGGAGGTCCCGTGGTTGTGATCATAATATCGCATAAAACTACAAGCATACGTTGCTTTGGAACTACAAATGCTTCAAGTTCCCAATCCTATTCTAGTGTGTGCATTTTATATACTAATTTACAAAGTTGCTTAAGGGTTAATGAACTCTGCCAGAGGGTCTACTGAAATATACACAATCATATTCCCAGTGTTGATTTAGTTTTCAGAATTCTTCCTTTGAAGGAGGGAAACGAAAATTTAAGAACCTTTTAAACAACGAAGATCATTATCGTAATACAGTGTATATTTTCCTTGTAGGTATATAACTTCTTTGCAATATACATATGCTCTCACTCTTCTGTCTTGCTATACTTGCAACTGTAATTCACCTTTATGGAAGTCTTCATTTCATCTATAAATAGTAATTAATTGCCTTGTCTTGGTGAATGGTTCTTTTGTATCTTGTATTTCATAGTGTTGTTGCCACCTTAATTTCATGAAAGCAAGGGAGGGGCACATTTTTTATAAGAAAGCATGCCAATCTGTGTTGGTTGAATGCAGCTCAGTCCTCTGCCAGCCTGTCGTTCGTTGCTCCTGGTGGTATGGCTGGTGCTGCTATGCCTCAGTTTTATCCCACGCCAGATGCTATGCAGCAAGGTGCCCCTGGGTATATGCCAGTCCCTATATACAACATGCAAGGTATGCACAATTCTTTTTGTGATTTTTGTCAATTAACTAAAAAAATCCAGAATGTAGGAATCAAACATTTCAGTATATTTAGTTTCATCATTTGGAACATCTTAATGAGGTTTAATGATGATAACTACAGCAACACTTATTGACATATATGATTCAGTTTTTTGTGACATTATCTTTTTAAACAGATAACTGTACAGTAAGAGTGTGAAATTAAGAGATAGGTAATATTGATCAATCAAAAAGGCAAAGGAAATCTTTAAACTACATATATTCTATAGATTTCTGTCAGCTCTACATATCCATTGGATAAAAGATTGAGAATTACAGTGAAAAGAAAATGAATTCTTACTTTCCTTTCTTTGGGTTCCTAGTTATCTTTGTTGATGTTAAAGTGCAGTTAAATATTCTTGGTCAAGAGAGGAGCATTGGCAGTATGGGTAAGATATGATGTGATTTAGATATAGCTTATGCTAATGTTCTAAGAGACTTGTCCTTTCTTTCCCTATACAATCCCATCCAAAGCTTAGGGATCAAGGATCAAAATAAATCTTTGTGAACCTGACCATCCATTTTGAAAGTAATGATCCTAAAAGGGCCTTTGTTGCTAAGGATTGTATGGAGAGTGTGAAAACTACCCCAGCAAAGATTATTTCCATTTGCATGGGTTCTGGATGTTAAGTTTATGGCCTTCTTTCCAAATCAAGAGGAACTGTTTTTTATTCTGTTGCATGGTTGATTTTAATTACTTTTAATCATTTTTAATACTTTACCCTTAGATCACGGGAAAGAAAGGCCAAGGACGACCGAGGATAAAATTCCTTCAAGAGTTAGCACAGAGTCTTTATTATGGTTCTTATTATGGAATGAAGCAAGGAGCCGAGGACAGAAAAGAATGGTTGCATAGACAAGGCATTGTGCCTTTAGACACTGATGACCCCTTATAAACAGAAACTGATATTGCTCATTGAAAACATTTTAATTGAATCCACCAAAATTTTCAGGTTGAAAAATTTTAGGAACAAGGTTTCTACTTCTGAGGAGACACACAACCCTGTAGTTCACTCAGTCTACACCAAAAATTAGTACAAAATCAATTCCTCAGGGCAAAGATAACCAGGCTTAGACCTAATCACTTAATGTCAAAATTATAAATAGTTGAAGCCTTTACCCTCCACTCCTCCAATGGCCTACGTAGTCTGTACGAAGATGACATTAAAAGTAATAACAATTATTTTAGAAGTATATTATCACTTTCTTAAAAATGCTGTGTTCTTGTCTTCAGTATTACACCCCTCCTCCTCCTCATTTTTTCCCTTCACTTTTAGGATGATCCAAGGTTTCAAGAATACTGTGTTTGTTAAGTATGTTTTGTATTAATTTATTTAAAAACCAGTATACCATTATTTTCACAGGTCTTAGTCTGCCTTCTTTCCCCACTCCTGGCATGCCACAAGCTGCTGGGCCAACGAGTATGGATCCAGCCATGGCAGCATATCAACAAAATCTACAGAGGGTATTCTTACAGTCAGCCATGGCTCAAAACATGCAGATCCAACAGCAGTTACTGGCTCAGAACCAGGCCTTGCAGCAAATGTTGCAACAACCTGCCCAGCAGCAGCAGCAGCAGCAGCAGCAGCAGCAAAACCAACAGCAGCTGCAACACCAACAGCAGCTGCAACAGCTGCAGCAGCAACGGCAGCAACAACCACCAGTATGCATACTTAATACTAACATTCTTCTTATACCTATTCCCAGTTAGTTGTAGGAAAGTAGTAGCTGTGAGTGAAGTGAGCTTTGCTAGACTTTTGCTTACTTGCATGATTAAAACAACGAATTGCATGCATATAGATTGCAGGTATATATGTTTGGAACTTGTTCACTATATTCATTATGGATAGGTTGCGTCTCATTTTATAAGAATGTATCTTTTTGACCTCGTGTGGAATTTACCTTGTATATCCAAGTACAATGAGACTCTGAATGTAGGAAACTACCTCTTACAGCCTCCAGCATTAACCATTGTCTCAGGCAAATTTGTAGCTAAGAAAATCATTGACTTATTTTCTAAAAAAAAAAAAAAAAAAATGTGTACAAATTCTGATATTTTGTGCAAGCAATGAACTGCATTGTTAGCCCAGTATTGATGGATATGACTTGCGTACTAAAATCCTTTATTTAACCACCTAATCCAGTGTCCACCAACTGGCTGACGTGCGACGTCGGAGCGCAGAGTGGTCATGCGTTTCAGATGTAGAGTGGGATGAAGGGACTGCCTCGCTTTGTAGTAGGTAGAGCTGGGAACAGAGTGAGTAATACCGCTGAGTAATCCGGTTGTAGCGGTAGAGTGCACCACCGATTCCCTCCGCTTACAACTGCAAGTACCCGCAGAGGACCAGAGCACCGTGTAGTGTACGACAAATGATCACGGATCTTCAAACTTTGTACTCGTTTAGTAGTCCATTAGGACAACAAAATGTACAGTAGTGTTCTCAAGATAATCGCAAGGGAAGTTTTCGCGTCGAATATGTACTGGTGCATTGTGATCATGAGCTCGCGATGGCGGGAGTCGAGTGGTTAGCATTCAAGCTCTGTAATCGCTGGATCGAGTCCTACTCATCATTTCTTTTTTTTCGACACTGGTCGTATTTTCATATATTACATATATATTGCAGGTCAAAGCGTCCGGGTGCAAAGCAGTTCCGGGTACCTTACCCGATTTCACTGTCAGGTATGAGGGCTTTCGCACATCACGACAGGCATACATTTTGAGGAAAACTTTATGCATTTGGTCATTTACTTGTCGATAATTATGAATAATATATTTTTTGTAGTGATAAAAATTAATAAATAGTCAAATAACATTGGAAATTCAATTAAGTTCATGCAAATACACATACTTTTTAATATTATATTACCTTTTAATTGTAATATATATATATATACATACACACACACACACACAGACGACTCACTCCACAACTCCAGGGAGTGCGCCCAGCACACTTTGGTGACATCATCGCAGAACCGATTCCTCGCATGCGACATTGAGTGAGGCCTCGGCGTCATAGAAACCGATTCTCGCGATTCCAGGTGTCATTCGCGTACATCACTAGTGCATAGTGGTGTTAGTAGTGGTACAGTACAGTACAGTACTGCTGTAATGGTGTTAGTAGTGGTACAGTACATATGTACTAGTGATGTGTGCGAATGACACCTGGAATCGCGAGTACTGTACTGTACTCCTCACCGGCTAGAATTAAACATTCCTTCATGAATTCACCATCACCGAATGGTTTAAGTTTCTTTGCAATTAAAAATGAAATTTTAAAACTCGGTCGAACTGCTGACTCACTGATCGAATGCTCGACAGGGTTGTTTAATTTATCTTTCAGTTCTGCAATTATAATCTGTAGCATGACATAAACTGTACTAGTGTTGTAAATTATATCTTTTTACATACCGTAGCTCTTTTCTACAAACTAAACGTTTAGCTGTAGCATTCCTATAATTTTCAACAAATAAATGTAGATCTTCCTGTAAAGAAAAAAAGATCGGGGGCATAGATAACTTGTCGCACTGTGATATGCTTGGTTCATCCATGCTTATGTAGTGTACCACTACTAACACCACTGTACGGTACAGCATGAGCCTACTACAAAACGAGGCAGTCCCTTCATCCCCCTCTATGACTGAAGCGCCTGACGACTCTGCGCTCCTACATCACACGGGTTCTCTGACGTCACACGTCAGTCAGTTGGTGGACACTGACCTAATCAGTACACGATTTTTCATTGAATATTACTAGTTTTGGTCAATACGACAGCCATCCTCAGCCATTCACAACAAGACATCGTTAGATAAGGAGATAGTAACATTACAAATGTCTTAATAAAACAATTTGAAAGGGGTTAAATCCCAAGGAGTTAGGACCATAGATGGTTACAAAAAATACATAATATATGCACATTTAAAATGTTCATTACAATTTGTATCTAATACTTAACACTTAATCAGATAAAATGACAGTCTAATGGGGTTGGATCCCAGTAAGTTAGGGACTATAAATGATCATAGAAAACACACAGATAACTTATATAAACAGTTTTTAAAAATGTCCGTGTAGTCTGTATCCAAAATTTAACACTTAATCAGATGAAAGGTGACATTAATATCATTGTCAGTTGGTACTCAAAAAAGAGAGAGTTGTGAGAACATGCTTATTGGGAACTACACTGATTTTTTTATACATTTCTCACAAACGTTAAAATGTTTTTGTTAAAAATTCAATCATCGGAATATCCCTCAGCCAATATAATAGCATTTATAATTAAAGAAGATCGATCTGCCTTTTCAAGCATATACAGTATATAACAGACATGTTTTCATGTGTTTCAACAATCAGAATAGTAACCTGTTAAACTTGAACATTGTGGTTTTTAACAAAAAGCATTTTAACATTCATGATATTAATGATATTAATCACCTTTTATCTGATTAGGTGTTAAGTTTTGGATACAGACTACACAGAATATTTTTTAAAAACTGTTTATGTAAGTTATGTGTGTGTTTTTTATGACCATTTATAGTCTCTAACTTATTGGGATCCAACTCCATTAGACTGTCATTTTATCTGGTTAAGTGTTAAGTATTAGATACAGATTGTAATGAACATTTTGAATGTGCATTATATGATGTGTTTAAAAAAAAAAAAAACATCTATGGTCCTAGCTTCTTGAGATTTAACCCCATTCGACTTGTTTTATTAAGATATTTGTAATGTTACTATGTGCTTATCTAGCAATGTCTTGTTGTGAATAGCTGAGGATGGCTGAAATTAGTTCTATTCAATGAAAAATTTTGTATTGATTAGGTGGTTAAATAAAGGCCTCCAGTAAGAAAAGTTAGTGTGATATTTTTCGTGTTATTAATCAGAGTTGAAAACTGATGTGATGAGGATTTGTAACTGGTCAAGAGTATTGTTTTGGTTCTGGAAATAGGCTCTCAAAATTAAATCTTGGGTAAATTTGGTTTAAATATACCGTACTTTAATAGTGGCCATGTTTCATCTGCATTTACATCTACAGTAATCTTTGGTGTAATAGATTGAAGCTTTTATAATGCGACCAATAGATTTTAATCTTCCAGCTGAATGCATTGTATATTTGCTTTGCGGTACAGTAGATGGTGTTCTGCTATACCTCCTACATTTCCAACTTTGTTGCATTTTGCCATAACAATTTGTAAAATTGGTATGTATTAGTATCTCGGATTGTATGACATTCCTGTATTGTTATCTTTTCCTGCTTTTATGAGAGTCATTATTGGTAGTTTATATAGAAATGCCACAAAGTTCATGCTCAAAAATTCTATATGCTTATCTTTCTGAAATTACCTGACCACTATATAGGATTATGTGCCCTTATTGGTCTTCATATTCAGTCACTTGTAGCTAGCATGTGTCTTCTTAATTTGAACATATTTCCATTGACATATAAGTCTCTGGTAAGACCCCAAATAGAGTATGGTTCCAGTGTATGAGACCCTCATCAGGATTACTTGATTCAAGAACTGGAAAAAATCCAAAGAAAAGAAACTCGATTTGTTCCAGGTGATTTCTGACAAAAGAGTAGCATTACAAAAATGTTGCAAAGTTTGGGTTTGGAAGACTTGGGAGAAAGGAGATGAGCTGCTCGACTAAGTGGTTCAGGATTTCTTTTATTTTCTAGAGCTTCTCATCAGAATGTGATGCCACTGAGGACAAAAAAAAAAAAAAAAAAAGTAGTTCTAAGGGAATAAGCCTTGTAAGCCTGTAAGGAATTACAAAAACAGATATGGTATAAGTATAGGAAAGCAACAAACAAGGCTTTATAAAGGCTGTATTATAAGAATATTTTAACTACTGCCATCCTTCTCGGTCATTTTTTGATGCATGTACCTACATCATCATCCTCACATTTATAATTTGTAATTTTTCTTTAAAAAAAACTACAATTAAGATCAATCAGGATCCTGATTTATTATCTTTCAGGTTTGAGATTAAGGCTGAAGATGCCCTTAAAAAAAGGGAAAAACATGTCCCTGTAATTTACTTCATAAGTTTTAATTCTTAATTAAAATTACTCTTTATGTTTTGAATAGGTAGAATTTATAAACATTAATATTTCTTTGACTTTAATGTACAATTCAGTACAGACCAAAATATGAGAATTATAACGTGTAAGTGGTATGTTCCAAGCTGTCAGTGAGGAGATGGCGTGGAATGACATTAGTAGACGAATAAGTTTGAGTGGTGTCTTTAACCCTAAATATAAATGTTACATTGTCGGGCGCGTGGTAAATTTTGTTCACCATTCATTTTTCTTAGTCTTAGCAACTGGTTAACAAGTACTAACTCTTACACGAATAATATTGTTACTCCTTATGTGCTTTATAATCCTTAGACATAACAATTATAACACAAATTACAAGTGACAGTACATACATATAATAATAAAAGGTAAAAATGTTCATGGGTAGAAGACTAAAATTTAAAATGAAACAGATGAATACTTAACTCATGAGAACTTAAAATGAAACACTTCTAACAATCTTCATTAATCATTGTCATTATTCTCACAGCTTACACATCTAATGCATCTTTTAGAGTATGCTTTACACACAAAGTTATGACACTGATTACACTTCATTGTGGTGACTTGATTTTGTTTCCACTCACAGTGAATGCATCATCCTCTCTTCGATGAGAATTTGTTTCTTCTAATGTTTCTTCCTGATGGTATGTGGATAACACTGCTCTGATGTCCAGAGGCAGTGTTCCTATCTTAGCTCGTTCAACCAACCAGTTATTCATGAGTTGAAACAAAAGATTTTTCAATCCTAGAGGTAGCCCTTGAAAAGCTAATGGTGCACCACATTGTTTCGTTCTTCCCAAAGAGAAACTCCCTGGTTCATTGTATTCATCACTACCAACAATGCCTACATCACCGTCTCGTTCACTCTCACTGTCATGATCAATGTCTGAATAATTTACCACTTAATCTTCACCATCAGAAAAATCACAAACTTCAGCTCCCTCAGATCCTTCCTCCTCATCAGATAATTCCTGTAACAGCGTCTGTATGTCTTCATCCTTCACAAACTTCACCGTACAATAAAAATAGGTAGTAACTTTTGTTTCCTCTATAGTCTACATTTTAAAATAATGAAACTCCAAGAACATTTAAGATACAATTTTACTTACATTTCCGGGTGCGTGGTGAAGAAAGTTCACCAAATGACGGCATGTGCGAGTCAAGGTCGAATAACGTGACATGTACAATTTCCTGGACAGATACCTCTACACTGAGAGTATCGATAAGACTTCGCCGGAAGGTACTAGCAGCACGATGGCTGTAGCTCTTAGGAACTAAAAACTACAGATGAAATACGCAGGTTGGTAAACGAAATTCACCAGCATGCCTGGTTTAGGGTTAAAAGTAGGAAAGTATGAAGATAAAATTGGAATTCAAGAGGACAAACTGGGGAAAATACTCGTTTATAGGAAGGGGAGTTAGTGATTGGAATAACTTATCAAGGGAGATGTTCAATAAATTTCCAGTTTCTTTGAAATCATTTAAGAAAAGACTAGGAAAACAACAGATAAGGAAACTGCCACCTGGACGACTGCCCTAAATGCAGATCGGTAGTGACTGATTGATGGAACAATGTGGATTTATGCTTTCACTCCTGTAAGCCTTTTGTCTTCGTGGATGTAGCCCATTAATATTCAATCTGCTGCATGTTTGAGGAGTTGGTGCTTGAAACAAGCAGGAAAATGTGAGAGGAAGCTGCATTGACTACATTTACTTCAATTTTATCTTGAATATCAGAAATGAAACTCATAGTTACCTTAATGCCTTGTAACAGTTTCTCTTAGTTTATCTTCAGGGTTTCTTTTATTTTCTAGAGCTTGTAATCAGATGCGATGCCACTGAGAACAAAAAAAAATATGTAGTTCTAAGGGAATAAGCCTTGTAAGCCTGGAAGGAATTACACAAAGAGATATGGTATAAGTATAGGAAAGCAACAAACAAGTGTTGTCAAATCAAGTCAGAGAGAGAGAGGAATGAGAAAGGAATGCATAAAACAATAGCAGGTCAGTGTGGGAAGAGGGAGCAAAAGAAAAAGGAGACAAGGACAAACTTTGAATCACAAAAGGGCTAGGACAATCTCCTCATCTTCTTCCACTGCCGTCTTTGAATATATAGGCTTTTTCCTCATCAATCCCAGTTCTTCTACACCCATCTCTTCTCAGCCCCTGATGAGTTCGTTTCTGCTTCCCAGCTGCATCAGGAGGGTGGGCCTCAACACTCATTGAGGGGCCATCTTGACAAATCTTAAGATTCTTACATTATTATCCCATTGGGATCCTTTTCTCCTTTTGTGTTTGCCCTGCATTCCTGTTCTTTTACCACCTGTACTTACCTTTGTTTTATGTTGCTTCCTGTACTTATCCAGCTTTCTTCTTATCCTACACACAGAGAGAAATAAACAAACTCCTTAGGGACAAAATCCTGTCAACTCAGTGTCTCCAAAATCTACAAATAGTTAGTGTGGTGTAAAACCAATAAATTATAGAGTCTAAATTGAATTTTTAGTGTTAATGATAAGAATATCAATATCAATCTTAGGGATAATAGTACAGGGAAATTCATAGTAGTAATCTTACTTTTCTGTTCCTCTCTTGTCATAACTATATAGATATATTATCTTGTAAAATACCAGTATATCATTGGATAGCGTTGGAATTGAGCATCACATCTTTTTTTCTGACTATTCTCCTAGCTTGTGTTGGCTTGATCCTTTGAGCTGAATTAGTGATTGATTTTCAGCGCATAGCAGGCAATATTGTATTTTTGTATCCCATTTCCTGGTGCTAAATCTCTCCATCTGCTTGTTACCCAAAGTCAAATGATCCTCTGCCGGCATAGGTATTGTTTCTTTTTTCTTTCTCTAGGACTGTAGTTGCAGGTTTGATGTGAACTGGACTTACTCTACTTTCTTGCCAGCATAAAAATGTTACAATTTTATGAACTGTAGTTTAAGGCTGTGTATCCTAATGGCTTGTTTCATTTCCATGAAATTAACATGTAGGCCTATAATACACTTGTTTTTCTGAAAATTGTATGATTAAGCATTTTTTATTTAAGTAAACCACAGGTTTTGGAGCTGGAAAACAAAAATAAGCTATGCTTTTCAAAATGGGGAAATAATCTTGATTAAGGAGCATAGCTTTCTTGTGTAAATATTAGAAGTATCAAACACAATCACTTTCAAGCAGTCATATACGAGTAATATCAGTAGATTCGTATGCTGCCTCGGTAGATTAACGGTAGAGTGGCTGACTCATTATCCCAAAGTTTCAGGTTGATCCTGGCTGAGGTGGTCGATTTTTTTAAGGATTGGCACTCGTTATTGTCGGTATGTTTAAGATCTTTTGTGACACTGCTAGTGTTACCCGATAAATTAACTCGGTTATAATATCCACTCCAGTAGAATTCCGCTTTTGTTGCTAGGTAGTGGCTCAATCAGAATCTCAAAATTGGTAGGCACAACTTAAGAAGGTAGCTGAGGCCATATGATTATATTTCTAAATTCATAGTGCATGGTGATGTGACTTTGCAGTTTATCCTTTGAAATAGGCATGAGCTATTTTGTATATTTCATATGAAATATTTTTCATTATACATCCACAGCAAAATAAATGTGCGTGTAATCTTTGGAGAAATTTGTTCAATATATTTGACTATTCTCAAAATTTATATAATATACGCTCAGTGGATATGTGTGTATTTTGAAGAATTAATTCTTTAAATAGAAAACATAATTTGAAACAATAATAAATGTACTATATGCTAAAAGTATAATTTCCTGTTCACAATAGTAATTCAGCACATCCTTTAAAATAAAAATAACAATAACTCAGCTAGAAAGAATTAAAATGTATGTTCATTTTATATGTGGAAGTCCACACCTAAACTTGCTTTTTCCGTCACTGCTCTCTTTCTTGTTTCAACTCAATTGTAGCTATTTTGTGTGAACATAAAGAGTTGCATAACAGGTCTAAAATATATTGGATATACCTTGAATATTTTTATTGCTAATTAATATAAATATACCAAAAAGAAACCTTTTTCAAATGTGACATTTGCTTATTTAAATATTGATGAAAATCGTGTTACAGCACACGGAATTCTCTCCGAAGCTACTATGTACTTCGAATATCGAGTAATTTAAATTCTCCTCCATTATGTTACATGGTAGTGGCCTTATTACATTCTCTATTGTTCTGTAGAGTAGTCGTTATGGAAACAAATGCCACAAGTTCCACTTTCTTCATTAAGAATTGCTGAAGCTTCAGTTTATAGAAAATATTTTTTGTTCTTCAATACAGTCTTGAGTTGTACTGTGCCTTGCCTTAATAGATTTTGAATCTTACACATTCTGTTGTATTGTAAAAGCTTATTTTGAGGGCCTGTATTTATTTACACTGAGATAGAACTCATGAAAGCACTTTCAGAAACATGCCTTTAGGCTTAGGCTACTTTAGCATTACTTTAATAGCTTCTTGCTAATGCTTTAATATTGAACAATGCTTACAAAGTACTAACTCCTGCTGAGGTGTGCTGGTCGCTCTTGCTCCTTCTTTATATCCTTTATGTAAGTATATATATCTAAAATTTCTACCATAGTCAAATAATTTTAAAAATTAAAGAAATGTCTTATTTTTGTCAGATAAGTCAAAATTTAAAAATCTTAAATATAAAAACTAGCATAAATTATATTTATAGAATGACCAACTAATTATGTTAAAATACATTAAATTACATGATGGTATACTTAAGAACGTATTCCATTCATTCGTAGTGTACCAGCCATCTGGTTGATTTAATTCTCTGATGATAACTCTCCCATTTTCATGGTAGAGAGTCCTTTCCTTTAGATGCCAAAATGTGTGAACGCCCACTTCGCATGTTAATTGGTCTATAAAAATGAGACTTGGTGTTCCTTGCTATTTCTTTCCTTCCAGCCTGCTTTCCATTCTGTTTCATAGCAAACCTCCATGTTGCAGCATGTGTTTAGAGTCCATTTGCCTAAAAATTACTCTTTCTTCACCATTTGATCTGTTCAGGGGATCTTAAGCAATGCCTCCAACACTACATCTCAAATGCCTCAATATAACCTGGCAAGTTGAAGTTTACTGTTCACTTTTCACTACTATACAATCTCACTGACCAAACAAATATCTTCATGAATCACTTCCTGAACACTAGGATCAGTGCGCAGTTGGTTAGCCTTTAAAAACGTATATGGCTTTAAAAATGAAATTGCATTGTTTTGTCTTTGATGTAGACTAGTAAAATGTTTGAGATTATAAGAGTTAGTATGCAGCTTTACTTTCTTTAGAAAAAAGTAAAGTTAGGTGTACGTTCAAAGTCACAATTATGATCAATTTTGGGTGATACTGTTATTAAGACACCTCATGATACTTGTGTGTAGAATCATATATCACAGAGAAAGCTTGGAAGAAGGGTATGAAAATATTGGTAATGCTGTCCAGGGTTAGCAAGCTTGCCACTTACCCAGAAGCAGTCCCAGCCCAATCAGGGATTTTTACCTAGATCTGAGTGCTGGTTGAAGGTCCACTCAGCCTAAGTGAGAATAATTGAGAATTTATTTGACTTTGATATAGCAGCCCCAGTCTAAAATAATGACAGAGAGGATTCATTGTGATGAACTCGCATCACCTTGTAATGTGCAGGACTTCAACTTGAGCAGCAGTTGCATGGTAGACCAAGGCCCATCAGTGCTGAAGTGCCAGGCAGTTGGTTTGTTTTTTGTTTCTTCATGAGCACAACAGAAGGTTGCCAAATGGCAGAAGCAGACATGGGCCATCTTTGTCCCCAAGAATTAAACTAGTACTCATTTGGTATAGGTTGAGTGAACTTCTGGGCCATGTGTCTTTCCGGAAGTAAAAAAGTCATTTAACCTTCCCCATGGGGAAATAAAGCCATGTTTTTCAGGGTGAATCAAGCGTACCTTCATTACCTTGGTTAGGGAGTCTCTGGATGGAAGTGGAGGTAGAGGAATAGCCACAAAAAGATAGGAGTGGTGAAAAGGATAAGAAGGAGAAGCAGTTGAAACCCTAGAGCCACAAGATTTAGCTCAGAGGAAAGCTTCTCATTTAAATCAACAATCCTATAATGAAATGGGAATTGTCACTAACATTTCTATCATAGGTTGATTAGTTGATCTCTTGCTGTGATTTATACTCTATCATATTTGAATGATGGGTGTGTAGGTTTTTCTTTGTAGAAGAGTGAGTGATCAGCTGGTTGCTAAAGAAGCTGAGGTTTTAATCTTTATATTTTTTATTATTATTAGAAAAGCGCACGAATGTGCATTACAAAGATCATTGACCGTTTTAGTCTTTGCTATAATCGCATAGAGATTTGTTGTTGTTTTCACATCTTGTGATGTGATACATGTCACAGAACTGATCACACAGTGAACATTCACATTTTTCATTTGGGTCGTGATAAGACATAGGTTTGCCATATTCTTTTTTGTTTTATAACATGTTAACCTTTGTAACTGCTATGATTGGACTAATTTTAATTACGTTTAAGAGGGAGTAACTTTAGTAAATGTACAGAGTATATGCTAAATTTCAAGTTGGCAAAGGTTGAGCTGCAAAATTAAGGCCCTTTATGCACGTTGGTTGATATTCATAGGGTCGGAATGGTATCAGACAGCAATTGATAGGTGTAGATGTTATTAGAAGTAAGGTGATCAGAATACTAAGATCTTCCTTTTGGAAATCTCATATTGGTCTGAAACTGCCATTAACACCCAGTTGTTATTATGTCATTTGTGTTTTCAAGTTTGTCCTTTCTTTCCTTTCTGATGCACTCTCTGCTTCTTTGTTTATTAGTTGAGTATTATCCCATCTTTCCAGACTTCTAGTCTTCGATCACATATGTTTGTAAGCATGTATTTTACCTTTCCATAAGGCCTATATAAATGGCAATAATGAATAGTTAGAGGATAAAGAAGTGAGTCAGTATTAAATCTCCTGCTTTGCGAGGTTGTTTAAACACAGTAGTTGACTAATTGTCTTTGGTGACAAATGTAGAGATTAACTTACACTGTGCCTCTTTATGTATTCTTTTATATTCTGATGAATGTTTCTATGTAGATAGTTGTCATTCTAAATATTTGTTGAGATAATTTGAGAAAGAATTATTTAAACTTAAATGCATAAGTGTTGGTCATTCTATGTAAATTAAAAAAAATATATATTGGTCTTTCAGTGGTAAAATTGTATCATATGTCTATCAATTCTTCTTTAACTACTGTTATGTATGAAGCATGATGTGGTTGGTTTCCTCTTGAGCCTGCACGATCTTTAACATTGTTGCTCGAATGCTGCGTGTTGTCTGCACCATTCTAGGGGGTGCACACCATGAGCATGTCTGGACAACATCACCAGCTGCAGCCCACTTATGATTCGCTAGACAAGAATTCCAAGGTACTAGACAGTTCAGGTCCCAATTCTAATAGATTTTCAGAGTTGTCATATGAGGAGATATTTTAGTTTTCTCCTATTACATAGACCACTATCTCAAAGTTACTGAATTTTTTGTTGCAGTGCTTAAATGTTTTAAAATATTGTGTAATTATAAGGACATTTTTCTTTTTTCAATTTAACTTTGTCCTCTTGAGTGCTTATTTAAGGGTATGTTGATTTTCTATTCTTCCAGTTATTGGTTGTGTTTTTCTTATTTTTGTTTTACTATTTATCAATAGTATAATTTTAATTATTCTTCTTTGGGTGAAATATGATAATCTTCAGTTCTAGGGAAGGAAAATGCTATGGAAAATATAGTGTACAAAATCCATTCCAGATATTATTAGTAAAGCGATATGACTAGAACTAAATCGGAACGATTAGTTATTTTTAAGGTGCCGTCAAATTTATGAGATGAAATTCTCAGCTATTGGTTCTGTTTGAAGAGTATAAATAGAGCCCGTGCGAAGGTTCTTTTTTTTTTCTTTTCAAATGAAACATTTTTCTGCAAAAATAGTAAAAACTATGCTATTAAATCTTGAAAGAGATGCTTAAAAGTAAAACCTATCTTAGAGTACATCCTAGTAAAAAGTTATGGTAAATTATCCTGTTATTGCAATTCCAGTAAGTTCAATGTAAATGCAAGTCAGAATAGAATACAGTAAACACACTCCATGAGGCACTGCAAGGATTAGGGAGAATCAACAGCAAATGAAAGTTGTCTTCCAGGATCACAAGTTGTGAGCCTGTGGGGAATTCATGAAGTAATATTACTCCTTGACTCTCAACTCGAAGGAAAATAATGTGAATACTGAGAATTGCCAGGATCCATTTGATATATACCTAACTGCTTACCTCCTCCTGGAATTATTTTGATGCCATTGGCATTTGGATAAGGCACTTTGATATTATAATATTTCTATTGCAAGTTTGTTAGATGTTTGGCTAAGGTACTTGCCAATGCAAGTTTCACCTCAGAAATTAGTTCAAATTTTATAAACTAGTTTCACTACAGCTTCAGCTTTATATGAACTAGTTTTGCATAGAGCTTCTGGCCTCATAAATATTAAATAGCCAATTTTACATAAGAACTTAATAGAGATATAGAATTCAAAGGCAAATCCTCTTTATGTACTAACTTTGCTTGGTCCTTGACATTATTATTATTATTATTATTATTATTATTATTATTATTATTATTATTATTATTATTATTAAAAGATCTTTTGAGAATTTATATTCATATCTTATCTGCCCTTGCTGTATGTTTTGGTATCCAGGTCAGAAAACTTGGGTATTTAACTTGCAATTAAATTAGCTTATATATCATTGTCAAATAATGTGATATTTTAAAAGAAAATAAGTTGATGCTGAAATTCTTCTCATCTGGCAACTCTGCACTATCTTCTTTGGCTATTGACAGTGATTTAAAATATTATTTTACTACCCAGATATAGAAATTAGACTAATATACATTGTGTTGTGCAGTTTTAAAAAGTAACTTACCGTATATGTTTCTGTGATACAAGTTGGAAAAATGAAGTTAAATAGGAGAACAGTAAACTAGTCATTATTGAGAAAATTCCACATTTTTTATTAATGCAGACCATTAGTATATTTTCAGTACGCACATCATAACTTTAATATGGTGCAATCATATTTTTCATCATAATTTATGTTTTGTTATTGTAATTTCTTCATGCATCCAGTTGTCTGGTTGTGGTAAGTTGTATTTGGGCTCTTCATGGCACTAATTAATATAATTTTTTCTAGGAAAACAATTACAAATAACTGACAAGGAACCCGTCCCACTTTGAGGTCAGGAAAAAACATAATTTTTTCATATTGTTGAAAGCGTCACAGAATGTAATTCAAATGCACAATATTATTTGCTATTGAATAATCTTGCCCATAGGAGAATTGAAAATTTACCTTGAGTAGATCAGAAAGCATGTGGCTCTAATAGGAAAATGCTCTATAGGAGACAAGTTACATTTCACAAAGTGGCCATCGTTGGAATTCACAAAATGATCATATCAGACTTTTAACTTGCACCGTGAGCAGCAAATGAAGAACAAGTCACTTCTCTGATCACAGAAGTCTACTCCATCTAAATCAAAGGAGGTCTCCTTTGGTGGTGCGGTAAAATATTCATAATATGGTGATTTAATATACATTCCTCAAGAGTAGTAGTGAATGGTGAATTCCTCTTGCTTGAGGAATCTTGTGTTTTTGTTAGTCTTAATAAACTTCTCTTCATTTTCATACAACACACTACACTACCACAGAAACAGATAATAAAGGAATACATCCATACACAGAAAGCTGGTGTCAAGAAGGACATCTGGCCATAAAACTGGGCCAAGTCAGTATCTCATACCAACTCTAATTAATTGGAAAAACGCCAGGAATTATTATTACTAATGAAGACTGGTTGCAACACTCTTGACGGTGCCCAATATCATGCATATCAGTTATCATATCCAAATTTGTAGCTTTCTACATCATCTCAGTTGACATCGCAAGACTAAATGAATGCCATTCCAAGCTAATACACTTAGAAAAAATTTACTGACTTTGTCAGAATCAAACTCAAGACCACTCTGTAACTGTAAGCAAAAGGTGATATACTCTCCTAAATTATAGCCAAAAATGCAACTACACTTCCAGTACAGTTAAACAGCCTAATCATCGCTTGGGCTATACATGAAAATATATTTTCTAGGATGCAAAGCTGCCTATTGTTTATACACTGCATAAGTCCTGTCCTTGAGAGCAGCAGACACTTATGTGATCTTTCCATCTGTAAAACGGTGTCTCTAGGAAAATCACACACTATATCATTAACTGGATTCATAATATCATATCGCACATCACATACAAATTATGTGTGGCACATTGTAATTAATTATAACTGACTACAAGTAGTCTCTCAGAATACCCACTCAACACAAAAGTTGAATGGAACTGGCCAGCAGTTGAGCCAAGAATAAGGAAGGAAAGTTGTGAGAGGAGGAGGTGGCCTTCCACTTAGAAGATTTTACCAGGCATTCTTACAAGGGAACAGCCGATGGCATGTGAATATAGTCTCCTCACTGCAGTTTCACATATTTTTATAAAAACAACATGCTTGATGGAATATGACATCATGGTTGCTATAGCAATGAAGTGTTAAAAAGTAAACATACGTGAGAGATGCTCAGAAAGATCTGCTGTCCCGTCGTTTGGGTGCTGTAGGCGAGCAGAGAGAGAGAGAGACGCTCTCCACTCCGCTTCTTTCAGCAGTGACTTGAGAGGCATTATGATCATGTATGAAAAGAACAGGGATGAGCTTGCAAATGGAAAATTAAAAAAAAAAAAAATTGAAATATATGTTGGAATATATTATTAGTAATTTAATTTTTAGATTTTAGAGGAAGGAGAAGAGCCCCTTCATTCCCTTCACCTTGTGCAACAACATTGTGCTTTCCTGACCTCAGAGTGGGTGAAACTAGATACAGTGCATGAAAAAGAGCAGTGTTAATAAAATTAATAGTAAAAAATTGTTTCCATGAAAAAACTTTTTTTTTTTTTTCACTAATTGAAAATATTAGTATTAAAGAATATGCTCAACATAAGTGTCCAGCATTTTTCCCCAGTGTGCCAGTTGCTTGGAATGGCACACTGCTACACTGTTGAACTGTTACCACAATAACTGACAAGCACATTGAGGCAAAAAGGTGGATTTTTAAACGGAGAAGCCTATATTCTTTAATATGTTCATTGTTCGTCCCTAGCTCAAAGAAAGGATGTTAGGTAGGAGTATTGAAACACACACATAGGATAAACTTAGTAACAGTATGAGCTGACAGAGCAGCAGTAAGGAGAAACGAAGACATATTCTGCATCTTTCCACAATGTTGTGTTCGTAAATGATCTTCATGATCTTTCTTCGTAGTCCCCAATACTGCTTCACGGAGACATTCCTTGAGGAGACCATTCTGATAGATCTTCATTCTGGATGTGAGAATTATAAGAATGAAGATAAGTGTGTCTGTTCCTCAGAAACAACATTTTTAACTCTGAGGTTAAAATAGCTAGTAGGTTTTTCTTTGGTCTCCCTGGTATGGCAGCTTGATGAAATTGGAACTACAGGGATGTGAATTTACCCATCAAAAAGTTCATGAAATTCAAACCACAGCTGCTTTGACGATAAGTTAGTGACAGTGTTACTTAGCAGTCACACTACACTGGGTAATCATAAGAGATCTGATACATGTACGCCCATCCTGCGTCCAGGTATGACACAAATAAAAATACTCTGACTGCTCGTTAATCTCTCAGGGTAAATCTTCATAATATAACTCAGCTTAACGTGAATTCGAAAGAGGAAACAGACCTTGTGCGAAACGATTCAATTCCAGATGAACATCTCCATCCTACTGCATGTTTCACTAACGCAAGTGCCAAAACAAATCGGAAAATCAACTTAAGACTAAGTTATCCTACGGCAGTTATCTGTAAATAACTTACTCGCACATATAAAAATCTATAATAAGAAATTTATTAATCTAATTCCAAAGAAAAGAGAAAGTAACTTTTTCAAATATACATGCAATGAATCATAAAATAAATTAACACCTTGCATGCATTTCATTTATGTCAGCGCTGATTTAATAAAATTGAATTTCAATCCTGACATGAGCTAACATCTTGTTTCACATTTCCATTTGATAGGCCTATTTAAATATTAAGTTAATCAATCACATTATTTCATTAATAATCAAATTTAAAAGAAATAAAATCAATCATATCACTGATTCATATAACACTTGATTCATCTTTAAATATTTTCTTTCAAGTCACACAACCTAAATTGTTTCATGAATATTGCTTCATCTCCCTTGTTTACATTGAATGACATGCTAAGGTTACTAATCCCTATTACCACTTATAATCTTGGCACCTACCATCCTAGTCTTACTATGTTTACGTATTTGAAAAATCATCAAGTATCTTTCACAAAGAAAAATAATCTAAACCTCATTACTAACTCGACTAGTTCTTAATTATCCATAATTTCATCGTCTTATTCGATGTTTGACTTTACATGAAGCCTTATTTTAATTGACAAGTTAAGCTAAGTGACTCCTCTCAATTTTGATAGGGTAGCTCAGTATTATCTCTGACATCTATGTTATTCTACACAGCTACACACTCATCTCATCTTTCAATTCGTGTATTACCTCTGTATGATATTTGCTATGAACATTTCCTTACAACACAGCTTTATTTTAATATAGCAGAAACCATCTACTCTGATATACGCGTCTGGGTTTGCCATGCCTATCTTGTCTCACGATATTCCCTTGAAGTATTACTCATTCCATGTACTTGCTTCTTATAATTGATCCATACTATGAATATTTACATTTAGCATCCATCATTACGTCTTCATTGAAACTATCTTCCTAACACTTCATTTCAATTCCTTCATATAACTCCATTCACTTCTATATATCGCGCAATTCAATCAATTATAATCATCAACATAACCATTTTTCTTCATATCATAACCCCTCTTCATATATAACACAATTCTTACGAGGTATTAAGCTTCGTTACATCTATATTCACTTCATTGGATCATAATTCATCTCACAGAATAACATTTAACCTCTAGCATTTCATAATACCATTTCATGGTGTACCTCGACAAGGAATAACTCATATAATCTATACTCCCTTTCCATATCATTTCATTATGACGCTTAATTAGCATGTTCGGCTTCCAAACCCATTTAAGAAATCTAATACATG
Organism: Anabrus simplex; assembly: GCF_040414725.1. Classification (NCBI taxonomy): domain Eukaryota; kingdom Metazoa; phylum Arthropoda; class Insecta; order Orthoptera; family Tettigoniidae; genus Anabrus; species Anabrus simplex. The sequence goes on along the minus strand of NC_090271.1, from coordinate 100,171,104 downwards.
CAAATATTCTCATTCTGCTGTGTGAAATCTACATTCATTCTCGCAAATACTCATAATTTCATTAGCTATCATAATAGAGTTAAACTAATGTATTATTAAGGTCCACCTTTTCAATACAAATTGTACAGAGTTTTAATTACATACGTGATTAGGGACTAGTTTCGACCTAATAGTAGGTCATCATCAGCCTAAAGCAAAATTAAAACATAAATACCGAAGAAATTAAACAGTGTAAAGACACATAAGGTCTCGTAAATGTACATACCATGTGAGATATTGAGAAAAGAATTATAGAGACGTGCAGCACTATGTTAAAAATAACTCTATTACAGAGATTCATAAAAAGTCCAGTGCGCATTGTTAATGATAAGAATCCTTGAGTTGCTGGATAAGGAGATTAGTTGTTCTTCAATTGGATAACAGCATCTTTAAGGAGCCAGCAGATACTAATCTCCTTATCCAGCAACTCAAGGATTCTTATCTTTAACATCTTTTTAATGTGCACTGGACTTTTTTATGAATCTCTGTAATAGTTATTTTTAACATAGTGCTGCACGTCTCTGTAATTCTTTTCTCAATATCTCACATGGTATGTACATTTACGAGACCTTATGCGTCTTTACATTGCTTAATTTCTTTGGTATTTATGTTTTAATTTTGTTTAGGCTGATGATGACCTACTATTAGGTCGAAACTAGTCCCTAATCATATATGTAATTTAAACTCTGTACAATTTGTATTGAAAAGGTGGACCTTAATAATACATTACTTTAACTCTATTGTAATCACAGTTCAATACAGATCTATCATAATGAAACTTATTTCATTTAATTAGCTATCATAATGCAGTCAACATAATGTTTCATCACTTCTTCGAGATATATCGATTTTACCACAACATAACCTCGTAAGATATAATTCAGTCATTGCAGTTCACTGAATCACCTGTTATCTTAAATACTTCACAATTACTATAAATTTTATGAGATTACTTTATCTAACTTAATTAAGAACTATTATTTTAGCAAACTTAGCTTGTCATTCAGCGGATATTGCAACTTTGTAGCTCTCGGCGCTACATCTGTAGTCCTTGGCTGGCTGGATACTATGGGTCAGTTGGAGTCCTGTCCTTCATCAGATTTGGTCGGCTGCCTGGTTATACATTCACCTCCACGTCGCTCCCCCTCGAAATTAGCAAGTCATTATCATCTTCTCTCTTGATTTCTATTAACATAGAATAATCCCAACAAGTAAGAGTTCATTTTAGAGCTTCTTAAAAGTCAAAATATCTCGTCAGTACTCTTGTATTTTGCTTATTGATGTGACTTTTCCCAAATGTTCAACACTGGGTTCAGTGTATCTTCAATTTTATCTTTGCCTTATTTTTTTCTATATATATGATTTTACATGATAATTATATTCTTGAAGGCTTAAGGATCTCTTAATTTCGCTCCTTGGTAATGATTCTTGGTTATTTATCTGTCCTCCAATCTCTATTCTTAATAAGCTTTGACGTGTCGTATCGCTCCTTGTCTGTCCAATTGGTGAACGTATTTAATTCAAATTTCCCTATTTAACACCGAGATTCCTTTTTTCTGCGCTGTATACTGTGTATTACGCTGTATCCTCTTCTTTAGAACAAGTAATATTTGTGTATTTCATTGAACTTGGCTAAAATCTTTCCTTTTTCGATGCAGCTGAAAAGTTTCATGTCCTTTCAGTATCTCGGCAGATTAGTAAGTGTGGTTATAATATATTAATATTTACTTGTTTCTTTTCAAACACTCCACTTGATATTTTTATGTTCTCTACTCACAGCCTTTGAAATTGTGTGCTCTTTACTCGATCTTGGCCTCCTGTGAACTTTTAAATTATAGTTCACTTTATATAATTCTGGCCTGTGTGGTCCATACCTCCACTTTGACACCATTTTGGAAGACGTCAGAAAATGCAATGGGCACACATGGGATGGCGCAGAAGTCACGCACGGGTTTAAATCATTTGTAACTTGTCTGTTTTGAAAGAAATGTCAATGCGTCTGCCACAGACATTTCATATGTGCCTTGCAAATGCATGCACATTACTTATAAAAGTAAATAAACAAATGTCAAATGGTCACCATTTGCTTTCTCCCTGAAACAGGCTCCTTTCAGATCATTTTTAATCACTTTTTCAAGAGTTTCTGGATATAACACATCAATTTTTCTTGAGCTCACCAGTGGTTGTTAGCTTTTTGACATAGAAGCATCCTCTAAGATAACCCCCCTCCCCTGAAAAAATAAATAAATGAAAACAATTGAATATGTAAAATCTGGGGATTAGAATAATGGACTGCTGATTTACAAAGAAAAGTTCAATAAATTTCTCCAAGGTTACATACCTAACTGTCTTTTAAAAGTCTACAAACAGAAAAGAGAATATCATTGCAAAGACAAAAGTTATGAGATTTTTCAAACATATACGTGTCTGCCCCCCCCACCGAAATGTTATTTTTCTGACAGAATTTGCTGTGAATTTCTCCTTGACTGCAATTAAGCTCTTTATCTCAGGCACAAGTAGTTAGCACACCAACACCGTGTTACCAGGCCAACAGAAAGAAAGGAAATCATACACCAGAAAACTTCTTGTAGAAATTACAGTAACAGCATCTCAAACTTGTTAATATCAAACACCTCATAATCATTGTAATCTATTTATTCTCTGTTCCATTAAATGATTCACTTTGCTTTTTAATCACTTATCTGCAAGTAGATTGTTATTACAAATTTTTCTCCTTATTATTTAATTTGTATTAGCTGCAAAATAAAGGCTAAACAAAAGTAATGTTAATTAGTAAATTTATTGTGTTTTTTTCCCTATACTTTAACAATTATTCATCAGATGGGACTGGTCTATTCATTAAATTTAAATGTGGTTGCAGTCTGTGGTTTTTGAAGTCCTTGTGTATATACATTTTTAATGTAAATATATTATTCTCTTTCATAACACTATCTTTTCATTTCTTCTTTTCATTTTCTTCTCTTTTCTTTTTCTTTATAATATGGAAAGATTGGAGCTTTCATTAGTGCGTGTGTGTGGCTGTGTACATCACTAGTGCATAAATAATACATTTTAATATTGTGTGTGAGACTACTGTTAGCACCATAATTTCATTATTTTGTGATCATATTAGAGTAATATATGTGGAAGAGTTGGACATAATTTTTATAACTTCTGGTATTACAATTATAGCTACATTTACTAGTCTATAATTTCTCATAACATGATTGATTTTCTCTCTTTTCTACAGAGACCAGTTTGAGGAGGAAACTTTCCTTCAGAATATTTCAAAGCTTTTGGTTTTCCAAATACAGAGGGCTGAAAATGCTTGTCTCATTTGGAACTTGAATTTGAGACTTCTTACATACTGGACAGTTAATTAACCATTTTATTAACTTTGCAGACTAACAGATAATGAGATTTTTAGTTAAAAATATTTGTTTTGCTTTACGTAAAAACTATGAGTTTTATCCTGGATGAGACCAGTATTTTTTGCTCTGTGTGTGCGTGGACACCTGTGTGTAGGAACATTTTGTTTGATCTAATTTAATTGTATGATTCCAAGTTTAAATGTGAAATTTCATAATTGCTTTATTATATCATTTTTATTTTATTTGATTCCCATCATTCCTTCATATATGTGCAAAAGTATTCAGTTTCTTGATTTTCTAATAAATTATTGACATGTTAGAAACTATACCACTCCTTTGAGGTTGTTCAATAAAAACTACTGAAATGATAAAGGTTTCATTTCGGGAACCTGAGAATGGCGAGTTGTGGTCAACGGAAAAACGTCAGACTTCAGCCATTACCTCCATCATGCAGCAACAGTTTACATCATCTCCTGTCCTTGCAAAGCAACAGTTTAACTCATCACCAGTGACGCCGCAGTCAGCCAGTTACATGAAACAAGAATCGACTACCATTCGAGCTCAGGTGAGCAAATTTTCAGTAATAAATTGTCAGGTTGTTGTTGTTTGTTGTTTGAGTCATCAGTCCATAGACTGGTTTGATACAGCGCTCCATGCCACCCTATCCTGTGCTATCCTTTTCATTTCTACATATCTACTACATCTTACATCTGCTCTAATCTGTTTGTGATATTTGTATCTTGGTCTACCCTTGCTGTTCTTACCATCTACACTTCCCTCAAAAACCAACTGTACAAGTCCTGGGTGTCTTAAGATGTGCCCTATCATTCCATCTCTTCTTCTAGTCAAATTTAGCCAAATCGATCTCCTCTCACCAATTTGATTTAGTATCCCTTCATTCGTGATTCTATCTACTCATCTCACCTTTAGTATTCTGTAACACCACATTTCAAAAGCTTCTATTCTCTTTCTTTTTGACCTAGTTATCATCCATGTTTCACTTCCATACAATGCCACGCCCCAAACAAAAGTCTTCAAAAACATCTTTCTAATTCCTATGTCAATATTCAAGGTGAACAAATTTCTTTTCTTAAGAAAAGCCTTCCTTGCTTGTGCTAGTCTGCATTTTATGTCATCCTTATTTCTACCATCATTAGTTATTTTACTACCCAAGTAACAATATTCTTCTACTTCCTTTAAAACTTCATTTCCTAATCTAATATTTCCTGCATCACCTGACTTTGTTTGACCGCATTCCATTAATTTTGTTTTGGACTTATTTATTTTCATTTTGTATTCCTTCTCCAAGTCTCTGTCCATATCATTCAGCAATTTCTTCAGATCTTTTGCAGAGTCAGAGAAAATAACAATATCATTGGCAAATCTTAGGGTTTTGATTTCTTCTCCTTGGACTTGGATTCCCTTTTCAAATTCCTCTTTGATTTCCTGTATTGCTTGTTCTATGTAAACATTGAAAAGGAGAGGGGACAAACTGCATCCTTGCCTCACTCCTTTCTGGATTGCTGCCTCTTTTTCAAAGCCCTTGATTCTTATCACTGCAGACTGATTTTTGTATAGATTGTAGATAATTCTCCCTTCTCAGTATCTGATCCCGATCACCTTCAGAATCTCAAACAGCTTGGTCCAATCTACATTATCGAATGCCTTTTCTAGATCTACGAAAGCCATGTACGTGGACTTGTCTTTCTTAATTCGGTCCTGTAAGATCAGATGTAAAGTCAGGATTGCTTCACGTGTTCCCACATTTCTTCTGAAGCCAAATTGATCTTCTTCCAACTCAGTTTCAACTTGTCTTACATTCTTCTGTAAATAATAGGTGTTATAATTTTGCAGCCATGAGATACTAAACTAGTGCGGTAGTTTTCACACTTGTTAGCACCGGATTTCTTGGGAATAGGTATAAAACATTCTGCTGAAAATCGGATGGCACTTCTCCTGTATCATACATCTTACACACTAAACGGAATAAACTCTCCATGCTGGTTTCTCCTAAGGCAGTCAGTAATTCTGAGGGTATGTCATCAATTCTCAGTGCCTTGTTCCTACTTGGGTCTCTCAAAGCTCTGTTGAATTCTGACCTCAAAATTGGGTCTCCCATGTCATCAGCATCAACAGCCTGTTCTTGTTCCAGAATCCTATCATCTACTTCTTTACCTTGATACAACTGTTGGATATGTTCCTGCCATCTTTCTGACTTGTCTTCTTTCACTAGAAGTGGTTTTCCATCTGAGCTTTTAATATTCATACATCTAGTATTCCTTTCTCCAAAGGTTTCCTGGATTTTCCTGTATACAGCATCCACCTTTCCTAGGACCATACAACCTTCAATATCCTTGCACTTCTCTTTCAGCCATTCTTTCTTAGCTGTCCTGCACTTTCTATCTACTTCATTCTTTATTCGCCTGTATTCTTTTCTGCCTTCATTTTTTGCATTCTTGTACTTTCGTCGTTCGTCAATCAGGTCTAGTATCTCTTGAGTCATCCATTGTTTCTTAGTTGATCTTCCTACTTTTCTTCAGTAGCCTTACTGAACTCATTCTTCATGACTGTCCATTCTTCCTCTACTGTGTTTCCTTCTGCCTTTTCATTTAGTCCTTGTGTTACATGTTCCTCGAAACAATCCCTCACGCTCTTTTCTTTCAACTTGTCTAAATGCCATCTCTTTGCATTCCTTCCTTTCTTCAACTTCAGGTTCAGATGGCATTTCATGACCAACAGGTTCTGATGAGAGTCCACATCTGCTCCTGGAAAAGTCTTGCAATCCAACACCTGGTTTCTGAATCTCTGCCTAATCATAAGGAAGTCTATTTGGTACCTTCCAGTGTCTCCAGGTCTTGTCCATGTATACAGCCGTCATTTGTGGTGTTTAAACCAAGTGTTAGCAAGGACTAAATTATGCTCAGTGCAGATTTCAGCCAGCCAGCTTCCTCTTTCATTCCTTTGTCCAAATCCGAATTCTCTTGCTATGTTACCTACTCTTCCTTGGCCGAACACTGCATTCCATTCTCCCATCACAATTAGATTCTCATCACCTTTTACATATTGTATTAAATCTTCTATCTCTTTGTCTATTCTTTCGATTTCTTCATCATCCGCTGAACTAGTAGGTGTATAGACCTGCACTATTATGGTGGGCATTGGCTTGGTGTCTAACTTGACAACAATGATCCTTTCACTATGCTGGTCATAGTAGCTTACCCGCTGCCCTATTTTCTTATTCATTACTAAACGAAATCCTGCATTTCCCCTGTTTGATTTTGTATTGATAATTCTGTAGTCGCCTGACCAAAATTCCTGATCTTCCTGCCAGCGTACTTCACTTACACCAACTATATCTAACTTTAGTCTATCCATCTCCCTTTTCAGATTCCCTAACCTGCCACAACGATTTAAACTTCTAACATTCCATGCTCCGACTTGCAGAATATCAGTGTCCATCTTCCTGATGATTGCCCCCTCTCATGTAGTCCCCACCCGGCAATCCGAACGGGGGACTAGTTTACCTCCGGAATATTTTACCCGGGAGGAAGCCATCATCAGTACATCATTCATACAGAGAGAGCTGCATGTCCACGGGAGTTAGTTACGGTTGTAGTTTCCTGTTGCTTTCAGCCGTGTAGCAGTATCAACATAGCTAAGCCATGTTAAGTAATATTTCAAGACCATATCAGTCAATCATCTAGACTGCCGCCCTTACAACTTCCGAAAGGCTGCTACCCCCCTTTCGATGAACCATTTGTTAGTCTGGTCTCTCGACAGATACCGGTCCGATATGTGGTTACACCTATGGCTCGACTACCTGCTTCAATGGGACATGCAAGCCTCCCCACCACAGCAAGGTCACATGGTTCACAGGGGAGGAAATTGTCAGGTAAGAAAGCTAACAAGAATGGAACTTAAATGTTATGGAAACTGGTTGAGCACAGCAACAGGTTAAAAATGTGTTGATAGAATTGCACCCATGTGATATAACATTATACACATAAAAAAAAAAAATAATTAAACAAGCAAAGGAAAGATAAACAAAATACACAAAACAAGGACGAGTAAAGGTATAGGGTCGATGCATAAGTTTGTGCGGTATTCTTTTGGGTTAGCAACAAGGCAGCATGAAAGAATTGCTTATAGTTATTCCATTGTTTTAACTGAGTTTGGAGTTTGTGTGTTGTGAAACACAGGTTTTCTTGATTGTGAATGATTATTTGTGTATGTTTCAAACAGATATGGAATGTCAAATTGAGAAAAGTGACCATTTCCAACACATTTTACTCTTTGAGTTTAACCAAGGATCCAGTGCAGCAGGAGCTGCGAGAACAATTTGTGAAGTGTACGGGAATGAAGCAATTGCTGAAAGAACAGCACAAAAATGGTTTTCCCCGCTTTTGAGCAGGATGGTTTGACTTGTGTGATGATTCACGTTCTGGAAGATCTTCAGTTTTTGACGAAAATCACTTGAATGATTTGCTTCATAAGAATTCTCGTCAATCAACGTAGGAAATGGCGCAAGTTTTTGAATGTGATCAGTCAACTACTGCGTGCCATTTGTATTTGATGTGTAAGGTACAGAAATTGGTTATATGGGTACCACATGTGCTAAGTGACAGTAACAAAAATCTAAACATCTGTTCGTCATTGCTTGCCCAGCACTGGTTGGCTTGTGATAGGCACGAAATATTCCTTTCGAACATTGTCACTGGTGACGAGGAATGGTGCCTGTATGTCAACATGAAGAGGAAAGAGTGGCTCAGCCTACAAAAAAAAAAGCAACTCCCCTTGCCAAGGATAGTGCCCACCCACAGAAAATCATGTTTTGTGTTTAGTGGAACAAAGATGGCATTCTTCACCATGAACTTCTTCCAAAAAACGTAACGATTACCTCTGCTGTGTATAGTGACCAGCTAAGACGGCTTGCCATTGCTATTGACAACAAAAGACAAAGACAACAACCAGTCTTATTGCTGCATGATAATGCTCCTCCGCATACAGTGCAATTGACCAAAGGTGTGATTGCTGAACTTGGCTGGGAACCTCTTCCTCATCCTCCGTATTGCCGTGACCTTTCCCCCTCAGATTTCCTTCTTTCCTGCTCTCTTTCTAACGACATTCAGGGGCAAGTGTTTCCTGACGAAGCTTCTCTTGACAAATGGCTAACAGATTTCTTCCAGTTAAAACCAAAACAGTTCTACAGGCGAGGCGTTCAGCTGCTATGTGAACGTTGGCAGAAGGTCATAGTGAGTGGAGGTGAATTACATCAGTGAGTGATTGTGATTGTGAGTTACAGTGCATGACAGTAAAATAAAATAAAGTATAAGAACTGCACGAACTTATGCATCGACCCAATAATATTAATAGATGTGGAAGATGCTGGGCAGCCCTGCCAGAAATGTAATTTGGTGGTGCTTGTATTCTTGATCAAGACTATCAGGTTCCTTAAAATATTGTTTACTGAGCTCGATAACTGCAGTCGCTTAAGTGTGGTCAGTATCTGGTATTCAGGAGATAGTGGGTTCGAACCCTACTGTTGGCAGCCCTGAAGATGGTTTTCCGTGGTTTCCCATTTTCACACCAGGCTAATGCTCGGGCTGTACCTTAATTAAGGCCACGGGCGCTTCCTTCCCACTCGTAGCCCTTTCCTGTCCCATCGTTGCCATAAGACCTACCTGTATTGGTGCAACGTAAAGCAACTTGCAAAAAAATATATATCGTTTATTAAACATAAAATTCTTTAATATCCTTCAAAAATTTGATGTTAAAATATACATAGCTTATCTATATTAAAAGAGACAGAACTCGCGGAAAGATCTGAAAATGTTATTTATGTTATTAATCTTCTCTGCAGAAAATATGGTCAGGTTCTTCAGCTGAAGCAGCATTTCAACTGAGGGGAAGAAAAAACAATGAATTAACTATAGTTTCTTTTTCTCTCCATTCTTTTAAAATAAGTGAACTCTAACATAATGTTAACATAGTGGCAGATTCAGTTTCTTCTGGTAACATCTTTCGAGAGACCAGACTAATGAATGGTAGGGCGTACTAGCCTTTTGGAAGTTGCAAGGATTGCAGTCTGTATGATTGAATGATATGGCCTTGTAAAACACTTAACATGGCTTAACTATATTGCTACTGCTACTTGGCTGAAAGCAATGGTAAACTACAACCATAAATAACTCCTGATAACATGTAGCTCTCTCTGTATGAATGAATGATGTACTGATAGTGGCATCCTTCTGCGTAGAATATTTCGGAGCTAAAATAACCCGCCATTCTGTGGACTTTATGAGAGGGGGCAATCAACAGGAAGATGAATACAAATATTCTGCAAGTTAGAGTGTGGAATATTAGAATTTTGAATAATTGTGGTAGGTTAGAGAATCTGAAAAGAGAAATGGATAGACTTAAGTTACATGTTGTTAGTATAAGTGTAGTGCAATGACGGGAAGAACAGGAGTTTTGGTCAGGTGACTGCGGAATTATTAACACAAAATCAAACGGGGGAAATAGAAAGAGTTGATGTAATAATGAATAAGAAAATACAGCAATGGATAAGTTACTGTGACCCGCACAGGGAACAGATTATTGTTGTCCAGATAGACATCAAGCCAGTGCCTACCACAGTAATGCAGGTCTATACACCTATTGGTTCAGTCGATGATGAAATCGAAAGAATACACAAAGAGATAGATTTAATACAGTGTTATGAAAAGAGATAAGAATCTCATTGTGATGGAAGACTGGAATGGAGTGATAGGCCAAGGTAGAGAAGGTAGTAGAAGAATATGGACAGACAAAGGAATGAATAAAGAAGGTAAGCTGGTAGAATTCTGTCCCATTCATAATATAGTCCTTGCTAATACTTGATTCAAAAACCTCAAACAATGGCTGTAAACATTGACAAGACCTGGCAATACTGGAAGGTATCAAATATACTTCATTATGATTAGACAGAGATTCAGAAACTAGGTGTTGGATTGCAAGACCTTCCCAGGAGCAGATGTGGACTTTGACAACAACTTAGTGGTCAAGAAATGCACTCTGGAGTTGAGGAATTGAAGAAAGGAAACAAAATAGATGAAGAGTAAACGATTCTGAAGGATGAGATCAGTAGGGCTAGTGAAGAAAACTTAAGAGCGATGAGATCATTCAGTGGATAACTCATGAGATACCAGACCTGATTGATGAATGGTGGAAGTACAAGAATGCAAAAATAAGGTGGGCAGTAAAGAAAATGCGGGACTAAACAAATAAGTAGATAGGAAGAGCAGAGGGACTAAGGAAGAGTGGCTGAAAGAGAAGTGCAAGAATGTTGAAGGTTGTAAAGTTGTAAGCATGGGATTTATTGCATAAGGGAAAATCAAGGAAACCTTTGGAGAAAGCAAAACTAGATTTAAGAATATTAGGATCTCAGATGGAAATGCAAAAAATGGAAATGGAAATGGAAATGGAAAAAAAGATAAGGCAGAAAGATGGGGAGGAACATATTCAACAATATATTGTATCAAGGGAAAAATGTAAATGACAAGGGAGACCCAGTTTTGAGATCAGAATTTGACAGGGCATTTCAGAGACCCAAATAGGAACAAGGCACCTGGAATAGATGATATATCCTTAGAATTACTGACTGCTATGGTAAAGTTATTCCATTTAGTTTGTAAGATGTATAATACTGGGGAAGTGCCATCCCATTTTAAAAAGAATATCATACCCGCTCCCACGGAAGTATGAAAACTACCGTTCCATCAGTATATCATCTCACGCGAAGTGCAGATGGTAAGAACAGTAGGTAGAGTAGATGTAGGATGTAGTAGTTATGTAGAAAAGGTTAGCACAGGATAGGGCGACATGGAGGTTACGTCAAACCAGCCTTCGAACTGATGCCTCAAACACAGGATCTTATCTGTTGTCCCTCTCCTTAATTTATATTATGCCTCTCTTAATTAGCTTTCCTATGACAACATTTACCACTTTTGGAAAACTAATATTTAAAGCTATTTCAAAAATACAGAATTGTACCCAATCAGTTATGTAGCATTCACCACATAGAAATTTCTTCATAAATAAACCAAACTTCATAATCACAAATGTAAACAAGCCGCCCTCAAGGTTAATTCGAAGATCCACCGTGTTGCCTCTACTGATATGTGGGTTAAGGTCTGATGGGATTGCTCCAATTTAACACACACATTTTTTACCTCCCCTAAACTTGAATAGCTTATGTAAGATATTTTGTAATCATGAGAGACACGTATAAGAATGTCACACCAACCAAACTTAAACGAGTAACATTGTGAGCTGTATAATAGTTCAGTGACACCTATTTATGGGCAGAGCCCTGCACGGACGCGGATATCCACAAAGTTAGTGTCTTGGCAGATACAAACTGTATTGCACTGCAGATAATTTTGCTGATAATTTCTAATAATGACGTTTATTAATTTTCACTCAGGTGTACTCTTGTTTTTCCTTGTGGTTAGGTGACCATTGACATTGGTATGGGAGAACGGTGATATACAAAGAATCTTGAAACCATAAAGCCATAAATCTGACCTAAGCGTAATTGGCTCCTGCCTGCAGTTAATGGAAGGAAGGAACAAAGGTCAATACGTCGATAGTTGTCGCAAGAGAAAATCTCTCATAAACCTGCGACTGTAGGGGTTCTGGTGTCAGGCATATTGTATTATGTTAACAGGTCTATCTGTTTCAATACTTTGGGTGTAATATACTGTAGTTAAATATTTTAATTATCCGCAGATAACAATTTTGCGGATGTGGATAACCATTCACGGATGCGGATATTATTTTGTATATTCACGCAGGGCTCTATTTATGGGTGGGGGGTGGTACAGAAAAATATAAATGGCATTTTGACCCCAAACAACTAAATGTTATATAAAAGATAAAATACCATTTTGTATGTGTTTATAATGTTTAAAAAATTCAAAATACCAACAATATGAATAAAATGTTTGCATGTCATGTTCTAATACTGCATAGAACTTGATGTTTTCAGTTTTTGTTAGAATTGTGATTTTGTTGCAGGTACATCGCACTCAGTCTCCTACCAAAGAGGGAGGTGTTGCTATGAGAAAACTCAGTCCTACCAAGAGTCCATCTGCTAATGCACACACAGCTTTTACAAGTGTTCTTAGCGAACTGAAAAGCAGGAAGAGTTCTATGGATTCCAACTATTCTGTAAGCAACAAGGTAATGAATAAATGTTGTTATCATTATTATCATTGACCTAATTTTGGACAGTTCTTGCAAAGGCAAAGATTTACCCCTTATACAAATATTTACAGATTGTTCACATTTTGTGTAGAATTTGTAATGTTTTTTTCCTGAAGATAAATTCTTCTATTTTACTTTCCTTGAAATACGAACATAGGGGTAGCATGCCTGCCTCTTACCCGGAGGATCCGGGTTCGATTTCCGGCCAGGTCAGGGATTTTTATCTGGACCTGAGGGCTGGTTCGAGGTCCACTCAGCCTACGTGATTAGAATTGAGAAACTACCCGACGGTGAGATAGCAGCCCCAGTCTAGAAAGCTAAGAATAACGGCCAAGAGGATTCATCGTGCTGACCACACGACACCTCATAATCTGCAGGCCTTTGGGCAAAACCGTGGCCACTTGGTAGGCCAAGGCTCTTCAAGGGCTGTAGTGCCATGGGGTTTGGGGGTTTGAAATATGAACAATAACCTTAATCTCTAGATTTATCTTTCTTATTCTTATCTTCTACTGCTGGGTCCGTTAGTCTCTTGGGTAATCTTTGGCATCCACTTGCACCATAGCTCTGTTGTCAAAGCTGATCAAAGTGTTACATGTGTACGAGCAACTTTAATAAATCATCTCTGAACTATAAAGTTTCCGTTATATTTCTTCCATTATCCTCCCTTGTCTAGATGAAATCCAAATGAAACTAGATCTAGTAAAATGCAATTTTACTCAATCTCCTTGACCATTATCATGTATGATGTACCAATCCATGTCCAGATGTTTTATGCCCTTCTTCATTTCTGTAATTTTTACTTGTCTAGTTTATTTTGGCATTCTTTCTTTATTCGTCTATTCCATCATTTAACTTTTCCACTTCCAGTGGTTTCCTCATGTTTTTATTTCTGTAATATACTTGTCAGAAATTTCATTTCTTCTGCCTGTACTCAATTTTAATCCTTCTTTGTCATTAGCCTGTTCTCCACAGCAACTGCAAATTTTTTATCTCTCTCCCATTTCTTATTCCTATTCTCCATATTTGCTGTTAGGTATTTTAGTTTGTTCACGCTCTAAGTGGCCCTTCTTCTTCCTTTTTCATTACTGGGAGTTAAAATGGGATGGTTATCTAGTTCGACGTCCCCTTAAAACATGTTAAAACACTTTGCTGCTGAAAACAGCAATCAGTATTAACTGTGTATGGACAAGGTACACAAGTACTACAATATTCCTAATAAAAGTTCATTGTACAAACTGCACATAAGAGCTATTAAAATGTGTTGGAATCCAGGTTAGTACCATTGTAGGTATTTTAAAAGATTTGCTTAGCATCTCTCACCATCATTTGTATCACTCATGACTTGGCTTCAGTTTATCAAAATATGAAACCCATCTACAGAATTAAATATTCAGCTTCAACTGTCCCTAGAAATTCAGGGTCAGTGTGGTCATTCACTAATATGTGAATTGACATTTAGAAGAAAAAGTAGCATCATTGGTAACTTAGAAATTGTGAGAGGTGAAATGTTGAAATATTTGTGGAAAGTCCTAATTGTATAATTATGTCTCTGTAACATGTATTTTTCATTCTTGTTTTGATGAGTTGCTCTTCCTCACTAATTCTCCTTTCCCAGTTTGACTGTGTTGCCTATAATCTATCTTTCTTTGAAAATCATTTAACAAATGATCTTATTTAGCAATGAGTCAGTACCGGTATGCCTTGTATGATGCCAATATATCTACACTTGTCATAGGTTTGTGCAGTACAGCAAGAGAAGAAAAATAAAATAAAATTGTGATGCATAAAACTCATTAAGGTCCTTGTCCTGCCAAGACAGTTGATGCCCAGTGAAATGGTCTGCAGATATTGGAGTCATGTTACAGGCCCGCCATGATGATATTGTTAGCCATCTTACGTGGATTTCGTGATCTGGTCCTATGCCTCTCTCATTACTTAGTTCCCCATTTAATCTTGTGAAGCTGTTCTGAACCTCAGACTAAGATTAAAATCTGTGAACAAGCCAGAATTTGAATCTGATGTTTCAGAGTAAGAGCCAGAGATGCTATCCCTACATGATTGCACTGGTTGCATTATAGCAAACCAAACCAAAAGTTGAAGGCCAAAAGATATTCAGTGCAGATTCCCATGTTGTTCCATATATCTGTAAGAGGATAGTATTTTGGCAATTAAAACCGTATTTTGGTGGTTTGTATTATGGAGTCCTGTTATCATTTTCTAATATGTGAACCACAAAGATTGGCGACATAAAGGCTGAGAGTGTAGGTTTGATTACCTGTCAGGAAGTTGAGAAATTTAGAAACAGTACTTCTTTACTGGTTTATAGCTCTGGAGTCCTTCAAACTACAACAAAAACAAGTACCATACATATTAGTTCCTGGGGCCAAAGATATTGGACATAAGACTGATCATTCTATCTCACCTAGTGCTGTTATTATGGGTATTGTAATCTTTTGACGTCGTCTCTTCAAGGAATTGTCATGACCTGTTTGGCGATAGCTTTGCTTTCCTTATTGGCAATATTTTGTTGTCTTCTGTATTTTTACTAAATAATATACATGTTAAAAAGTAATTTTTTCTTGTATTTGTTCCAGGTTTCCCCTCCTGGGATGATACCTCCACCTCCTCCTCCACCACCAATGCCTCCACCTCCAGACCATATGGATCCATCTGGGGCACGGCCATTTTTAGACCCATATGGTCGTGCTAAAACAGTTCGAATTGGTAAGTGGCGGTGGCCTCCACCAAAGACTGACCAGGAAGACACTTCTGATAGCTTTCTGCAGTTTAAACTACGCCAGCACCAACGCAAGACCACCCCTCAGCAGCAGCAACATTCACAGGTACATACATAGAAATGTATTTTTACCTGAAATGATATGTCTGTTTATATCATCCATGGTAATTTTTAGTTGGTATATAGTTGTAACATACTTCTAAGCAATAGTTCAAACTTCTAATTGGACTGAAATTTTCAGTTTTTGTATTGAATGTAATATTACTGCAGGTAATATACAAATAGCTATGATTTATAGACATTCTAGATTGACTCATATATTTTTTCTCTCTCACCTAAACCTTTAGGAATAAATAGATGGATAAATATAGATTATTTTCAGAAAACTATGAAAGTCCAAAAATAATGCTTCTTATAAATGGGATTGTAAATAAAGGGTACAGATCTCTGCACATGGTTATGAGGGTGTTTAGGGGTTGTAGTAAGGATGTAAAGGAGAGGGCATATAAGTCTCTGGTAAGACCCCAACTAGAGTATGGTTCCAGTGTATGGGACCCTCACCAGGATTACCTGATTCAAGAACTGGAAAAAATCCAAAGAAAAGCAGCTCGATTTGTTCTGGGTGATTTCCGACAAAAGAGTAGCGTTACAAAAATGTTGCAATGTTTGGGTTGGGAAGAATTGAGAGAAAGAAGAAGAGCTGCTCGACTAAGTGGTATGTTCCAAGCTGTCAGCGGAGAGTTGGCGTGGAATGACATTAGTAGACGAATAAGTTTGAATGGCGTTTATAAAAGTAGGAAAGATCACAATATGAAGATAAAGTTGGAATCCAAGAGGACAAACTGGGGCAAATATTCATTTATAGGAAGGGGAGTTAGGGATTGGAATAACTTACCAAGGGAGACGTTCAATAAATTTCCAATTTCTTTGAAATCATTTAGGAAAAGGCTAGGAAAGCAACAGATAGGGAATCTGCCACCTGGGCGACTGACCTAAATGCAGATCAGTATAGATTGATTGATTGATTGATTGATTGATTGATTGATTGATTGATTGATTGATTGATTGATTGATTGATTGATTGATTGATTGATTGATTGATTATTTAGTGTCATGTGTAGTAATTTTCGTTTGGTGAAATTAAAATTCTGTGTTTGAGAATGCAGATTTAAATTTATGATCATTAGATATCCCTTATCATTGAAAGTGAAAATTCAACAGACTACATAAAATCTTGAAAGAAAGATACTGTAAAATGAATAAAGACACAATAAACTGAAGTCACTCATTCTCATAAGTCAAAGAAAGGTACAAGGTAAGCCAATGCCTACAATAAAATGAGAGAAATTGCTTGTCAGAACAAATTAATTATTGAAAAAATCACTTTATATTCACAAAGATCATTTTTAGAATTCATAACATATTAAAGTATTTCAGAAAGTTGCGGTTATTAGAAAGATACCTCTGTGAAAGATACAAAATATACATGGAAAACTCAAAATATTGAAATTAATGCCAGACATCACAGCATTCATTCTGTAATGGCCAAGAGATTGAAAGATTCCAACAGTGTTGTCCATGAAGACGTTCATAGTATCTCTACTACCAGAACTTGTCAAATAGACATCATAGCCCCCAACAAAGAAACAAAAAAGCAGCTATATAATCACATCGACTGCCAGATTTCAAAGTTGATGCGACACACCTAGTAGAATTTGACAAAGGGGAAAGATAATGGATACAATCTATGTGTCCTTTAGTCATCATCATCATCATAATCATCATCATCATCATCATCATCATCATCATTTCCCTTTATCCAGCTGTAGCCAGGTAGGGGCAAATATGGTTCCTCTCCACTTTCTTTGGTCTTTCCACCACTCCTCCTCCAACACTGTGTCCCAGTCCAGGTTTCTTTCTATAATGCTACATTGGATGGTATCCTTCCATCTCAACCGTGGTCGTCCACGGACTCTCCTTCCTTGGATTTGCATTTCCATCACCTTTTTTGGCATTCTTTCGTCGCTCATTCGCTTTATGTGCCCAAACCATCTTAGTCGCCTCTTCTCTATTCTATCATTCATTTTTTCCACTCCAATTTCTTCCCAGGTTTTCTCATTCCTTATTTTGTCTCTTCTACTCTTCTGCATCATACTCCTCAAGAACTTCATTTCGGACGCCTGTATTCGACTCTCATCCTTCTTTGTCATTGTCCAAGTTTCTGCTCCGTAAGTTGTTATGGGTACGTAATACATCTTGTACATAATATCCTTTGCTTCCGTTGGCACATCTTTGTCCCATAACATGTTTCTTACACTATGATAGAAACAACTTCCAGCTTGAATCCTTTTACTAATCTCAGCATCCAGTCGAGCATTCTCCATTAATTCACACCCCAGGTATTTAAACGTTTCCACTACTTCCAGGGGCTTGTCTGCAAGTCTAATCTGACCTTTCCCTTCTTTCTCCCCTCTAGTCGTAACAAGAGTTTTACTCTTTTCTACACTTATTTTCAATCCACATTCTTTGATCTTCTCATTCACCACATTCAACTGTTCTTGAACCTTCCTGTCGTCTTCTCCCCAAATCACAATATCATCTGCAAATAACATCATGTTCATTTCTCTCCCTCCATATGCTGCTTTTGCTGTTCTCATGATGTCATCCATTACTATTGTAAACAGGATTGGTGATAGAACACTTCCATGTCTCAGCCCACTAGTTATTTTGAACCAACTTGTCCTGCCAACTTGTGTTTGCACGCAACTACAACATTCCTTATACAATGCCATGATCATTTTTATTAATCTCTGTCCAATTCCTTTTTGCACCAGACTGTCCCAAACTTTCGTCCTCTACTACATGAATAAATATCATTTCAAGAACCTTGAAGTTATGGGACTTTTGGTCGGAGCCAGAAGCATGATTACGTTGTTGAAATCTGCAACAGACTCAGAATCAGCAAAGATGTCATCCACACCGTTGCCCTCACAGTGTTAAACGGTTCAGTTGGAATATTTGGACATCATTTACATTTATCTTCAGGTTCATACACTGAGTACACCATATATATTTTGTTTGGTTGCTCAATTTTTCATTTTATTTATTCAGAACTGCTGTAAGCTCTTAATTTATAAACTTGTAGTATTCTGAATCTTTGTAGTCGTCTATAATAATTTCAGACAGATTAATAAATAATAAAATAAGTACCATAATTCAAATTTGAATTTGTTTAGTTGAGTATTTTGATGTTCCATCTAAGAGTAAACAGGTTAATATTATTATTAAACCGTTAGGCTGTGTCATAGTCTTTATTACCTGTAGATGGAATTAGGAGTGACACTATGACAGTCTGAACCACTAATTCCCCTAATGTTGTTGTGGGTAGTCAGACTACTTTCTCATCACATTATTTCCTTCTAGCCACCCTGGTGGAACAGAACTAGTGTGTTTGACTCACAATCCTAACTTTGCAGGTTCAGTTCTGGTAGACGTGGCCAACGTTTGAAGCTTGGGCAAAGATCTTGACATTCCAAATCATAATTTGTATTGTCCCATGACATGAATCTTTATTGTCATAATTGTTGGCATGTTAGAAACCTTTGGTGGTGCACGCTTGCATCTACCCAACAAAATTAACTGTCCAGTAGAATTTTGCTGCACTGTTGGATGGCTGCAAATCAAAAGCCAATGTTGATACTTGGGCCACCTGGATGACACTCGCATCGAAAGGCCCGAGGTCATACGGTTTGTGTTGTTGTTGTTCAGTTGACCCCCTGCCCCCCTCACTCTCAGTGATCACAGTTGCATGGCATATTGATTTATAATTGTAAAAACATTTAATATCATTAATAGTAGCTTTGATTCAGTAGTTGAACAACACAAATGAAAAATACAGTATAAAATCAATTAATTTTCTATTTTTCCCCTGTTCTTTCCCTTTCTTTTTATATACATACATACATACATGTATTATCATTATAGACTGTTATGCCTTTCAGCGTTCAGTCTGCAAGCCTCTGTGAATTTACTAAACGTTGCCACAATCCTCGATTAGTAACTAATGTTGTGGCCTCATTTAGTTCTATACCTCTTATCTTTAAATCGTTAGAAACTGAGTCTAACCATCATCGTCTTGGTCTACCTCTATTTCTCTTACCCTCCATAACAGAGTCCATTATTCTCCTAGGTAACCTATCCTCCTCCATTCACCTCACATGACTCCACCACCTAAGCCGGTTTATACATACTGCTTCATCCATCGAGTTCATTCCTAAATTATCCTTTATCTCCTCATTCTGAGCACCCTCCTGCCATTGTTCCCACCTGTTTGTACCAGCATTTTGAATTCTTTTTTTTTTTTTCTACGGGCTTTACGTCGCGCCGACACAGATAGGTCTTATGGCGACGATGGGATAGGAAAGGCCTAGGAATTGGAAGGAAGCGGCCGTGGCCTTAATTAAGGTACAGCCCCAGCATTTGCCTGGTGTGAAAATGGGAAACCACGGAAAACCATTTTCAGGCCTGCCGATAGTGGGATTCGAACCTACTGTCTCCCGGATGCAAGCTCACAGCCGCGCGCCTCTACGCGCACGGCCAACTCGCCCGGTTTTTGAATTCTTGCTACTTTCATGTTTGTTACTTCTAACTTATGAATAAGATATCCTGATTCCACCCATCTTTCACTCCCATAAAGCAAAGTTGGTCTGAAAACAGACCGATGTAAAGATAGTTTCTTCTGGGAGCTGACTTCCTTCTTACAGAATACTGTTGATCGCAACTGCGAACTCGCTGTATTAGCTTTACTACGCCTTGATTCAATCTCACTTAGTATATTACCATCCTGGGAGAATACACGACCTAAATACTTGAAATTATCGACCTGTTCTAGCTTTGTATCACCAATCTGACATTCAATTCTGTTGAATTTCTTACCTACTGACGTCAATTTAGTCTTCAAGAGACTAATTTTCATACCATACTCATTGCACATATTTTCAAGTTCCAAGATATTAGACTGGAGACTTTCGGCACAATTTGCTATTAAGACCAAGTCGTCAGCATAGGCCAGACTGCTTACTACATTTCCATCTAACTGAATCCCTCCCTGCCGTTTTATACCTTTCAGCAGATGATCCATGTAAACTACGAACAGCAAAGGTGAAAGATTACAGCCTTTTCTAACCCCTGATTCTTTATTTAATATGAAAGCATTTCCAGGTATCAAGATAAAAAGCAAGGATATGGTTCTGAATTGAAGAATATAAGAACATCAACATTGATTGCTAATGTGTTTTATAGGTAAATGTGTTGGAAGACCTAAATTTAGTTTAATGTTGCAGGAGTATGGTGAACTACCTGAAGGTATTGAATGGGAGGAATTTGAGGTTGCTGGAACCATCATAGCCCAAGAAAGGTTATCTTCAGGACAAGC